>NC_088224.1:97391571-97549071 GCF_036934945.1 Oncorhynchus masou masou
TAGGCACCTTAGAGATGATATGTACAGGACAGACTATATGCACCTTAGAGACTATATGTACAGGAGAGACTATATGCACCTTAGAGACTATATGTACAGGAGAGAAGATATGCACCTTAGAGACTATTTGCACCTTAGAGACTATATGCACCTTAGAGACTATATGTACAGGAGAGACTATATGCACCTTAGAGACGATATGCACCTCAGAGACTATATGTACAGGATAAACTATATGCACCATAGAGACTTTATGTACAGGACAGACTATATGCACCTTAGAGACTATATGCACCTTAGAGACAATATGTACAGAAGAGACTATATGTACAGGAGATACTATATGCACCTAAGAGACTATATGCACCTTAGAGACTATATGCACTGTAGAGACTATGCACCTTAGAGACCCTTAGACACTTTATGTACAGGAGAGACTATAGACACCTTAGAGACTATAGACACCTTAGAGACTAAATGCACAGGAGAGACTATTTGCACCTTAGAGACTATATATACAGGATAGACTATATGCACCTTCGAGACTATATGCACCTTCGAGATGATATGTACAGGAGAGACTATATGCACCTTAGAGACTATGCACCTTGGAGAAAATATGCACAGGAGAGACTCTTTGCATTTTAGAGACTATATGCACCTTAGAGACTATATGTACAGGACACTGTATATGCACCTTAGAGACTATTTGCACCTTAGAGACTATTTGCACCTTAGAGACTATATGCACCTTAGACACGATATGTACAGGAGACACTAAATGCACCTTAAAGACAATGCACCTTAGAGACTATTTGCACCTTAGAGACTGTATGCACTATAGAGACGATATGTATAGGAGAGACTATATGCACCTTAGAGACCATATGTACAGGACACTCTATATGCACCTTAGAGACTATATGTACAGGAGAGACTATATGTACCTTAGAGACGATATGTACAGGAGAGACTATATGCACCTTAGAGACAATATGTACAGGAGGGACTATATGCACCTTAGAGACTATATGTACAGGAGAGACTATATGTACCTTAGAGACGATATGTACAGGAGAGACTATATGCACCTTAGAGACTATATGTACAGGACAGACTATATGCACCTTAGAGACTATTTGCACCTTTGAGACTATATGCACCTTAGAGACTATATGTACAGGAGAGACTATATGCACCTTAGAGACTATATGTACAGGACAAACTATATGCACCTTAGAGACTATTTGCACCTTAGAGACTATATGCACCTTAGAGACGATATGTACAGGAGAGACTATATGCACCTTAGAGACTATATGTACAGGACAGACTATATGCACCTTAGAGACTATATGTACCTTAGAGATGATATGTACAGGAGAGACTATATGCACCTTAGAGACTATATGTACAGGAGAGACGATATGCACCTTAGAGACTATTTGCACCTTAGAGACTATATGCACCTTAGAGACTATATGTACAGGAGAGACTATATGCACCTTAGAGACTATATGTACAGGAGAGACTATATGCACCATAGAGACTATATGTACAGGACAGACTATATGCACCTTAGAGACTATTTGCACCTTAGAGAGTATATGCACCTTAGAGTCTATGTGTACAGGACAGACAATATGCACCTCAGAGACTATATGTACAGGAGAGACTATATGCACCTTAGAGGCTATATGCACCTTAGAGACTATATGTACAGGACACTCTATATGCACCTTAGAGACTATATGTATAGGACACTCAATATGCACCTTAGAGACTATATGTATAGGACACTCAATATGCACCTTAGAGACTATATGCACAGGAGATACTCTGAAGCTTAGAGATTATATGCACCTTAGAGACAATGTGTACAGGACAGACTATATGCACCTTAGAGACTATATGTATAGGACACTCAATATGCACCTTAGAGACTATTTGCACCTCAGAGACTATATGTACAGGACAGACTATATGTACAAGAGAGACTATATGTACAGGACACCCTATATGCACCTTAGCGACTATATGTACAGGAGAGACTATATGCACCTGAGAGACTATATGTATAGGACACTCTATATGCACCTTAGAGACTATTCACCTTAGAGACTATATGCACCTTAGAGTCTATATGTACAGGAGAGACTATATGCACCTTAGAGACTATATGTACAGGGGAGACTATATACACCTTAGAGACTATATGTATAGGACACTCTATATGCACCTTAGAGACTATGCACCTTAGAGACTATATGCACCTTAGAGTCTATATGTACATGAGAGACTGTGATTAGTGATTAGTGATTAGTGATTAGTGATTGCTGATTAGTGAGAGACAGAGAAAGGGAGAGAGAGACAGAGAGAGAGAGAGGGAGAGAGAGAGAGAGAGACAGAGAAAGAGAGAGAGAGAGCGAGACAGAGAAAGAGAGAGAGAAACAGAGAGAGAAACACAGAGAGAGAGAGAAAAGCAGAGAAAACCAGAGAGAAACCGAGAGAGAGACAGATAGAGAGAAAACACAGAGAGAGAGAGAGAGAGAGAGAGATAGAGACAGAGAGAGACACAGAGAAAGAGAAAGAGAGAGAAACAGAGAGAGAGAGGGGGATAGAAGGGTAGAGGAATGTGGGTGTTATTAGGACGAGGGAACTGTTGTGCTTTGGCCTAAACAGAAGAGGCAATATCTCAGAGGAAGGGTGACCTCACTGGGATTACCAGCAGTGGTATTTACCAAATAAGGTATGCAGATCTCTGCTCTCTCTGTGTGTTCATCTGACGTTCTCCGACGTGGGGAAAAGGTCAGACCGCCTGCACAATCTCTTTCCATGTCCCAAATGGCACCCTATTCCCTATGGGCCATGGTCAAAAGTAGTGAACTATCTATATAGGGTATAGGGTGTCATTTGGTACACAGACCCTCTCTGGGTATGGTGGAAAGTTGTCCAGGCACTCAATCGTGATCTCTGCCTTTAATCACACAGTTGGACTAATGTGTGTGTGTGTGTGTGTGTGTGTGTGTGTGTGTGTGTGTGTGTGTGTGTGTGTGTGTGTGTGTGTGTGTGTGTGTGTGTGTGTGTGTGTGTGTGTGTGTGTGTGTGGGTGTGTGTGTGGGTGGGTAGGTGTGTGTGTGTGTGTGTGTGTGTGTGTGTGTGTGTGTGTGTGTGTGTGTGTGTGTGTGTGTGTGTGTGTGTGTGTGTGTGTGTGTGTGTGTGTGTGTGTGTGTGTGTGTGTGGGTGGGTAGGTGTGTGTGTGTGTGTGTGTGTGTGTGTGTGTGTGTGTGTGTGTGTGTGTGTGTGTGTGTGTGTGTGTGTGTGTGTGTGTGTGTTGAGAAGGGTGAACCATTAGGAGGAAGTAGTCTGAGAAAAGTTGGAGAGGGGGGAGGAGAGGGGGAGTGACAGAGGAGGGGGGAGTGAAAGTTTAAGGGGAGTGAAAGTTTAGGGGGAAGTGAAAGAGGGGGGAGGAGGGAGTGACAGAGGAGGGGGAGAGGGGGAGTGAAAGTTTAGGGGGGAGTGACAGAGGTTAGGGGAGGTGATGGCTTTTAAGAAGCCATTTTATAAACAGAGAGGATGATGTCTGAGAGAGAAAGAAAAGGAAAGAGACACAGAGAGAGAGGGAGAGAGAGAACCTATATTTATGTTTCATTATTTCCCCTTTTGTACTTGAACTATTACAACACTGCAGTTTGAAATGTCTATATTATTTTGTTACTTTTGTGAGGGCAAAATTTACAGTACGTTTTTTACGATGAGGCTGGGTCTAGTTATAGTATAGATGGTGGTGTAGTTCAGGCTGGGTCTAGTCAGGCTATAGATGGTGGTGTAGATGAGGCTGGTCTAGTCAGGCTATAGATGGTGGTGTAGATGAGGCTGGGTCTAGTTATAGTATAGATGGTGGTGTAGTTCAGGCTGGGTCTAGTCAGGCTATAGATGGTGGTGTAGATGAGGCTGGTCTAGTCAGGCTATAGATGGTGGTGTAGTTCAGGCTGGGTCTAGTCAGGCTATAGATGGTGGTGTAGTTCAGGCTGGGTCTAGTCAGGCTATAGATGGTGGTGTAGATGAGGCTGGGTCTAGTTATAGTATAGATGGTGGTGTAGATGAAGCTGGTCTAGTTCAGGTTATAGATGGTGGTGTAGTTCAGGCTGGGTCTAGTCAGGCTATAGATGGTGGTGTAGATGAGGCTGGGTCTAGTTATAGTATAGATGGTGGTGTAGATGAGGCTGGGTCTAGTTATAGTATAGATGGTGGTGTAGATGAGGCTGGTCTAGTCAGGCTATAGATGGTGGTGTAGATGAGGCTGGTCTAGTCATGTTATAGATGGTGGTGTAGATGAGGCTGGTCTAGTCAGGCTATAGATGGGTGTGTAGATGAGGCTGGTCTAGTCAGGCTATAGATGGTGGTGTAGATGAGGCTGGGTCTAGTTATAGTATAGATGGTGGTGTAGATGAGGCTGGGTCTAGTCAGGCTATAGATGGTGGTGTAGATGAGGCTGGTCTAGTCAGGCTATAGATGGTGGTGTAGATGAGGCTGGGTCTAGTTATAGTATAGATGGTGGTGTAGATGAGGCTGGTCTAGTCAGGCTATAGATGGTGGTGTAGATGAGGCTGGTCTAGTCAGGCTATAGATGGTGGTGTAGATGAGGCTGGGTCTAGTCATGTTATAGATGGTGGTGTAGTTCAGGCTGGGTCTAGTCAGGTTATAGATGGTGGTGTAGATGAGGCTGGGTCTAGTTATAGTATAGATGGTGGTGTAGATGAGACTGGGTCTAGTCAGGATATAGATGGTGGTGTAGATGAGGCTGGTCTAGTCATGTTATAGATGGTGGTGTAGATGAGGCTGGGTCTAGTCAGGCTATAGATAGTGGTGTAGATGAGACTGGGTCTAGTTATGCTATAGATGGTGGTGTAGATGAGGCTGGTCTAGTCAGGCTATAGATGGTGGTGTAGATGAGACTGGTCTAGTCATGTTATAGATGGTGGTGTAGATGAGACTGGGTCTAGTCAGGCTATAGATGGTGGTGTAGATGAGGCTGGGTCTAGTCAGGTTATAGATGGTGGTGTAGATGAGGCTGGGTCTAGTCAGGTTATAGATGGTGTTGTAGATGAGGCTGGGTCTAGTCAGGATATAGATGGTGGTGTAGATGAGACTGGGTCTAGTCAGGCTATAGATGGTGGTGTAGATGAGGCTGGGTCTAGTCAGGCTATAGATAGTGGTGTAGATGAGGCTGGTCTAGTCAGGCTATAGATGGTGGTGTAGATGAGGCTGGGTCTAGTCAGGCTATAGATAGTGGTGTAGATGAGGCTGGTCTAGTCAGGCTATAGATGGTGGTGTAGATGAGGCTGGGTCTAGTTATAGTATAGATGGTGGTGTAGATGAGGCTGGGTCTAGTTATAGTATAGATGGTGGTGTAGATGAGGCTGGGTCTAGTCATGTTATAGATGGGTGTGTAGATGAGGCTGGTCTCGTCAGGCTATAGATGGTGGTGTAGATGAGGCTGGGTCTAGTCATGTTATAGATGGTGGTGTAGACGAGGCTGGTCTAGTCAGGCTATAGATGGTGGTGTAGATGAGGCTGGTCTCGTCAGGCTATAGATGGTGGTGTAGATGAGGCTAGTCTAGTCAGGTTATAGATGGTGGTGTAGTTCAGGCTGGGTCTAGTTGTAGTATAGATGGGTGTGTAGATGAGGCTGGGTCTAGTCAGGTTATAGATGGTGTTGTAGATGAGGCTGGGTCTAGTCATGTTATAGATAGTGGTGTAGATGAAGGCTGGGTCTAGTCAGGTTATAGATGGTGGTGTAGATGAGGCTGGGTCAAGTCAGGTTATAGATGGTGGTGTAGATCTCTGTGTGTTTCTCTCTCTCACTCTCTCTCTCAATTCAATTCAATTCAGTTCAATTTCAACCTTGAATAGTCTCCTCAGAGAGGTCTTTGAAACCTTCAATAAGGATTTCAAATTTGGGGAAATGACACTCTGTAATTGTTTTATATTTTTGACATGTTGTCAGGAAATGCAGCTCCGTCTCAGGTTCTGTTCTTGTGCAGTGGTTGAACAGCCTTTCCTCTACAGGGAGCCAAGTTTTCCTGTGTCTACCCTTCTCAATGCAAGGCTGTGCTCACTGAGCCTGTACTTTGTCAAGGGTTGTCTAAGGTTTTGATCAGTACTATGGTCAAATAGTTAGCCACGGTGTACTGTCCATTTAGGGCCAGATAGCACTGCATTTTGCTTTGTGTTTGTGTTTCCCAATAAGTAATGTAGTTTTGTTTTGACCGTGTTGTAATTTGGTTGACCCTGATTGATTGGATGTTCTGGTCCTGAGGCTTCAGTGTGTTAGAACATGTTTGTGAACTCGGCCCCAGGACCAGCTGGATGGGGGGACTATTTTCTTTGCTCAGCTCTTGGCATTGCAGGGGTTGGTAATGATATGAGAGGGGGTCTCTGTATTTGAGATGTTTCCAAAACTAAATTGCTCTTTTTTGAGTTTTTACTATTAGTGGATTTTGGGCTAATTCTGCCCTGCATGCATCGTTTGTCATTTTCCTCTGGACATGTAGGAGAATCTTACAGAACTCGGCATGCAGGGTTTCAATGGGGTCTTTGTCCCATTTGATGAAATCTTGTTTTGCAAGTGGTAGTCCCTCTCTCTCTCTCTATCTCTCTCTCCCTCTCTTTCTTACTCACTCTCTCCCTCTCTCCCTCCCTCTCTCTCTCCCTCTCTCCCTCTCTCTCTCACTCACTCTCTCCCTCTCTCTCTCCCTCTCTCTCTCCTTCTCTCTCTCTCTCTCTCTCTCTCTCTCTCTATCTATATATCTATATATATATCTATAGATATATATATATATATACATATATAGGGGCGGCAGGGTAGCCTAGTGGTTAGAGCGTAATAGGTTGCAAGTTCAAATCCCCGAGCTGACAAGGTACAAATCTGTCGTTCTGCCTCTGAACAAGCAGTTAACCCACTGTTCCTAGGCCGTCATTGAAAATAAGAATTTGTTCTTAATTAACTGACTTGCCTAGTAAAATAAAGGTAAAAATATATATATATATAAATATGTCTCTCAGTTTCTCTCTTTCTCTCTCTCCATCTCGCTCTGCTCATGCAGTATAAATTCTCACTGTGAAGTTGGAATGTTTATCACAAGGCTTGGCTTATGTACAAATGAGAGAATCATTCACCAGGGACAGCACGAATAGACTAAGGAGCACAGTGGGAGGTGTTTGTGCAATGTGTGTGTTCAGATCCAGTGTGCGTGTGTGTGATCTCACCAAGGGAAAGACCACAGATGTGCTACTGGTCAATGCTGCTTGTCTATAATGGCAGGCAACAACAAGACAGCACTCTACGAAGTGTTCAGACACACACACACACACACACACACACACACACACACACACTATAGAGAGTTGTGCTCATAGCGTTTCAACGGTCAGGGAGATAGAGCTGGTTTAGCTCATAGCGTTTCAACGGTCAGGGAGATAGAGCTGGTTGAGCTCATAGCGTTTCAACGGTCAGGGAGATAGAGCTGGTTGAGCTCATAGCGTTTCCATGGTCAGGGAGATAGAGCTGGTTTAGCTCATAGCATTTCAACGGTCAGGGAGATAGAGCTGGTTGAGCTCATAGCGTTTCAATGGTCAGGGAGATAGAGCTTATAGCATTTCAATGGTCAGGAAGATAGAGCTCATAGCGTTTCAACGGTCAGGGAGATAGAGCTGGTTGAGCTCATAGCGTTTCAGTGGTCAGGGAGATAGAGCTCATAGCGTTTCAACGGTCAGGGAGATAGAGCTGGTTGAGCTCATAGCGTTTCAACGGTCAGGGAGATAGAGCTCATAGCATTTCAACGGTCAGGGAGATAGAGCTGGTTTTGAATAAATGAATGTTGTAGGTTACTAACGGTTACTAAGTTTATGAATTTGTCTTTCTGGTTAACTTCATGTTTTTCTCTTGCCTTTACATTCAGCACAGTCCACTTTCTGATGGACACCAGCCTGTGTTTTATATCGATCTATTCATTACATTACATTATACTCACTGGTATCACAATTACACGTGTGGAAATCAGCAGAACATCATATATCCACCTTAAACCCCTCTGATTGCACACTACAGCATGTCGTGTTCAGATGTAGTGGTTGTAATACCTGACATACAGTATTCATTAGAATAGATACTCATTGGTGAGGATACACTTGTCATTGTATGTGAATTATATATTTGGATATCATTAAAATGCCTGATAAATATCTTAAACCAATCTGTAATAACAGTAAACATGTTGTTCAGATATAATGTTGTTTTTTTATCTCACCTTTGCAGCTCCAATCTGTTCCTTCCTGAACTTCTCTAAAGGTGCAATTAGCACATCATCTGCATTCTGGATCTGCAACACAAATACACAGACACACGGCATTCAATCACGGATTCAACAGTAGCGCACAATTGGCCCAGCGTGGTTAGGGGAGGGTTTGGCCCAGCGTCGTCTGGGTTAGGGGAGGGTTTGGCCCAGCGTGGTTAGGGGAGGGTTTGGCCCAGCGTCGTCCGGGTTAGGTGAGGGCTTGGCCCAGCGTGGTTAGGGGAGGGTTTGGCCCAGCGTCGTCCGGGTTAGGTGAGGGCTTGGCCCAGCGTCGTCCGGGTTAGGGGAGGGTTTGGCCCAGCGTCTTACGGGTTAGGGGAGGGTTTGGCCCAGCGTCTTACGGGTTAGGTGAGGGTTTGGCCCAGCGTCGTCCGGGTTAGGGGAGGGTTTGGCTGGCTTCCACGATAAACAGGTGGGTGTTAAGTAGCGTGGTTTGGCGGGTCATATTTCAGAGGACGCATGACTCAACCTTCGCCTCCCGAGCCCGTTGGGACAAGATCAGAATTGGGGAGAAAAATGGGGTAAAATACATCCTCCCTGTCTCATTTCAGATACATCCTCCCTGTCTCATTTCAGATACATCCTCCCTGTCTCATTTCAGATACATCTCCCCCTCTCACTCACTCACTCACTCACTCACTCACTCACTCACTCACTCACTCACTCACTCACTCACTCACTTTGTAGTGAGTGATTTGTAGTGTTATTCTGCTGCTTCTGTGATAAACTCTAGACACCAGCCTGTTCACTGTTCATTACCACATTATTCTGCTGCTTCTGTGATAAACTCTAGACACCAACCTGTTCACTGTTCATTACTACATTATTCTGCTGCTTCCGTGATAAACTCTAGACACCAGCCTGTTCATTACTACATTATTCTGCTGCTTCCGTGATAAACTCTATATACCAGGCTGTTCATGTTTCATCAGACCAGAGGACATTTCATCCAAAAGTATTATCTTTGTCACCATGTGCAGTTGCAAACCGTAGTCTGGCTTTTTATGGTGGTTTTGGAGCAGTGGCTTCTTTCTTGCTGAACGGCCTTTCAGGTTATGTCGATATAGGACTCATTTTACTGTGGATATAGATACCTTTGTACCTGTTTCTTCCAGCATCTTCACAAGGTCCTTTGCTGTTGTTCTGGGATTGATTTGCACTTTTCACACCAAAGTACGTTCATCTCTAGGGGACAGAACGCTTCTCCTTCCTGAGCGGTATGCTGGCTGCGTGGTCCCATGGTGTTTATACTTGTGTACTATTGTTTGTACAGATGAACGTTGTACCTTCAGGCGTTTGGAAATTGCTCCCAAGGATGAACCAGATTGTTTTTTCCTGAGGTCTTGGCTGATTTCTTTTGATTTTCCCATGATGTCAAGCAAAGAGGCACTGAGTTTGAAGGTAGGCCTTGAAATACATCCACAGGTACACCTCCAATTGACTGAAATTATGTCAATTAGCCTATCAGAATCTTCTAAAGCCATTACATCATTTTCTGGAATTTTCCAGTCTGTTTATAGGCACAGTCAACTTAGTGTATGAAAACTTCTGACCCACTGGAATTGTGATACGGTGAAATAATCTGTCTGTAAAACAATTGTTGGAAAAATAACTTGTGTCATGCACAAAGTAGATGTCCTAACCGACTTGCCGAAACTGTTTGTCAACAGGAAATTTGTGGAGTGGTTGAAAAACGAGTTTTAATGACTCCAACCTAAGTGTATGTAAACGTCCGACTCCAACTGAATGTGTAGAGGGATATTACACCACGTTTCTCCATCAACACCATCTCTTTTTACTTCTGAACAAAGCTATTTAAAGCTATATAAATACACATTTTACTCAACGCTAGGGTCCCAAAGTGGCAGCGTATTCCCTATGTAGTGCACTACTTTTTGACAGTGGGACGACTCCTGTCGTTGAGACCTGAAACCAGTCTGACAGAAAGTAAGCAACAAGAACTGAATGGGAGCCCTTTGCATATGGACTGCATGTCTGCACGTCGGCAGCTCCAATACAATGAGCCTAAATACGAGAATGGGGATTTGAATGGGCCCTGGTGCATGACTTAACTGGACTGGAAGTCTACAGTTTCACCAAATGGCATTAAGATCGAGTCTACAGATTCACCAAATGGCATTATGATCAAGTCTACAGTTTCACCAAATGGCATTATGATCAAGTCTACAGTTTCACCAAATGGCATTATGATCAAGTCTACAGATTCACCAAATGGCATTATGATCAAGTCTACAGACTCACCAAATGGCATTATGATCAAGTCTACAGATTCACCAAATGGCATTATGATCAAGTCTACAGACTCACCAAATGGCATTATGATCAAGTCTACAGATTCACCAAATGGCATTATGATCAAGTCTACAGATTCACCAAATGGCATTATGATCAAGTCTACAGACTCACCAAATGGCATTATGATCAAGTCTACAGATTCACCAAATGGCATTATGATCAAGTCTACAGATTCACCAAATGGCATTATGATCAAGTCTACAGTTTCACCAAATGGCATTATGATCAAGTCTACAGTTTCACCAAATGGCATTATGATCAAGTCTACGGTTTCACCATATCCCTCTCTGTACTTCCTCAGTGCACAATTTTTGTAAATTTATTTATTTCCCCTTTATTTAACCAGGTAGGCCGGTTGAGAACACCTTTATTTAACCAGGGAGGCTAGTTGAGAACACCTTTATTTAACCAGGGAGGCCAGTAGAGAACACCTTTATCTAACCAGGTAGGCCGGTTGAGAACACCTTTATTTAACCAGGTAGGCCAGTTGAGAACACCTTTATTTAACCAGGTAGACCAGTTGAGAACACCTTTATTTAACCAGGTAGGCCGGTTGAGAACACCTTTATTTAACCAGGTAGGCCGGTTGAGAACACCTTTATTTAACCAGGTAGGCCGGTTGAGAACACCTTTATTTAACCAGGTAGGCCAGTTGAGAACACCTTTATTTAACCAGGTAGGCCGGTTGAGAACACCTTTATTTAACCAGGTAGGCCGGTTGAGAACACCTTTATTTAACCAAAGCAGTTGGAGGCCATGGAAGGAGTGTTGTATGGAATGACAGAGTGAAAGCCTTGGTCTATGAAGAAGGCTGCAAAAAATAGTTTTTTTTATCAATGTTGGTTATATCATTTAGAGCTGAGGTGCATCCATGATCAGCTTGGAAACCAGATTGCATAGGTACAGTGGGATTCAAGAAGGTCGGTGATCTGTTTGTTCACTTGGCTCTTAGAAAGGCAGGATTGATATTTATTTTACCTTTATTTAACTAAGCAAGTCAGATAAGAACAAATTCTTATTTTCAATGGCGGCCTAGAAACAGTGAATGAATGCTTGTTCAGGGGCAGAATGACAGATTTGTACCTTGTCAGCTCGGGGGTTTGAACTTGCAACCTTCCGGTTACTAGTCCAACGCTCTAACCACTATGCTACCCTGCCGGCCCGATACAGGTCTGTAACAGTTTGGGTGTAGAGGGGGATGACCGCGGCCGCTTTCCAATCTTTAGGAATCTCAAACAATATGATAGAGAGGTTGAACAGACGAGTTATAGGGGTTGTGACAATGGTGGCTGATAATTTTAGGAACAGAGGGTCCAGATTGTCAAGCCCGGCTGATTTGTAGGGATCCAGATTCTGCAGCTCTTTCAGAACATCAGCTGTCTGGATTTGGGTGAAGGAGAAGCAGGGGGGACTTGGGCAAGTTGCTGTGGGGGGGGGGGGGCAGAGCTGTTGGCCGGGGTTGGGGTAGCCAGGGGGAAAGCATGGCCAGCTGTAGAAAAATGTAGATTTATTGGTGGTGACAGTGTTTCCTAGCCTCAGTGTAGTGGGCAGCTGGGAGGAGGTGCTCTTATTCTCCATGGACTTTACAGTGTCCCAGAACATTTTGGAATTAATGCTGCAGGATGCAAATTTCTGTTTGAAAAAGCTAGCCTTTGCTTTCCTTGCTGACTGTGTGTATTGGTTCCTGACTTCCCTGAAAAGTTGCATCTCGCGGGGACTATTCAAAGCTAATGCCGAACGCCACAGGATAGTTTTGTGCTGGTCAAGGGCAGTCAAGTCTGGAGTGAACCAAGGGCTATATCTGTTCTAAGTTCTGCATTTTTTTGAAAGGGGCATGCTTATGGATGGAGAGGAAGGCACTTTTTAAGAACAACCAGGCATCCTCTACTGACGGGATGAGGTCGATATCCTTCCAGGATACCCGGGTCAGGTCTATTAGAAAGGCCTGCTTGCAGAAGTGTTTTAGGGAGCTTTTGACAGTGATGAGGGGTGGTTGTTTGACCGTGGACCCATTACGCACGCAGGCAATGAGGCAGTGATTGCTGAGATCCTGGTTGAAGAAAGAATAGGTGTATTTAGAGAGCAAGTTGGTCAGGATGATATCTATGAGGGTGCCCATGTTTACGGATTTGGGGTTGTACCTGGCAGGTTCCTTTTTAATTTGTGTGAGATTGAGGACATCATGCATCTACACCTGCATTGCTTGCTGTTTGGGGTTGTAGGCTGGGTTTCTGTACAGCACTTTGAGATATCAGCTGATGTACGAAGGGCTATATAAATCCATTTGATTGATCTAGCTCAGATTGTCCGACGGTCCGGGGTGTTAAGCATCATGCTTGATAGCTACCAGTTAAAGTGAGAAGGGATGATCATCAATACTGCCCCCATCATACAGTAACACTGGGTATAATATCCTCCGTTTCTACACGGTGACCTTTAAAAAGAGGCAGTGAAAGACTGTGATTACATCAGTGAGTCCTGAATGGCTCCAGAGGGAAGAATGCAGCTGTGAGAACAGCTTTCACTTCAGTTCCAGTTAAAGCCAGAGTGTGTCTGGAATGACAGTGCAGTAGTTATAGAAGCACCTGGATATGTTCTGTCTGGAACTCTCTAAACTCACCCACCTAACAACATGTAATAAATAACACTCTCATGAGCACCACAAATCAGAAAGTACTGAAATACAGGAAGAAAAAAAATAACCGATAGTAACAGGCCAGAGTAGAAGATTGGGGATAGTAACAGACCAGAGTGGAACATTGGGGATAGTAACAGACCAGAGTGGATGATTGGGGATAGTAACAGACCAGAGTGGAGCATTGGGGATAGTAACAGACCAGAGTAGAAGATTGGGGATAGTAACAGACCAGAGTAGAACATTGGGGATAGTAACAGACCAGAGTAGAACATTGGGGATAGTAACAGACCAGAGTAGAAGATTGGGGATAGTAACAGACCAGGGTGGAACATTGGGGATAGTAACAGACCAGAGTAGAACATTGGGGATAGTAACAGACCAGAGTAGAACATTGGGGATAGTAACAGACCAGAGTAGAACATTGGGGATAGTAACAGACCAGAGTAGAACATTGGGGATAGTAACAGACCAGAGTGGATGATTGGGGATAGTAACAGACCAGAGTAGAAGATTGGGGATAGTAACAGACCAGAGTAGAACATTGGGGATAGTAACAGACCAGAGTAGAAGATTGGGGATAGTAACAGACCAGAGTAGAAGATTGGGGATAGTAACAGACCAGAGTAGAACATTGGGGATAGTAACAGACCAGAGTAGAAGATTGGGGATAGTAACAGACCAGAGTGGAAGATTGGGGATAGTAACAGACCAGAGTAGAAGATTGGGGATAGTAACAGACCAGGGTGGAACATTGGGGATAGTAACAGACCAGGGTGGAACATTGGGGATAGTAACAGACCAGAGTAGAACATTGGGGATAGTAACAGACCAGAGTAGAAGATTGGGGATAGTAACAGACCAGAGTAGAAGATTGGGGATAGTAACAGACCAGGGTGGAACATTGGGGATAGTAACAGACCAGAGTAGAAGATTGGGGATAGTAACAGACCAGAGTAGAAGATTGGGGATAGTAACAGACCAGAGTAGAAGATTGGGGATAGTAACAGACCAGAGTGGAACATTGGGGATAGTAACAGACCAGAGTGGATGATTGGGGATAGTAACAGACCAGAGTGGAGCATTGGGGATAGTAACAGACCAGAGTAGAAGATTGGGGATAGTAACAGACCAGAGTAGAAGATTGGGGATAGTAACAGACCAGAGTGGAACATTGGGGATGGTAACAGACCAGAGTGGAACATTGGGGATAGTAACAGACCAGAGTGGAATCTCTGAGAATTTATGTTGCCCATAACGCATTTTATGAGAGAGGTAAACCTAATTTCTCCACTGAACTAACATAGATTTGAATGAAAATATTTTAAAATAATAATTTACATTTGGTGAACATTCAGTTTAAAATGGCAGAGTATTAAAACTCTCACTGTATGTAAATTCTATCTGTGAGTTATTTCGGCACCTCTGGCACTGCAATATCTATTTCCTCCCGAGCACAGAGCAACGGCCGGCAGGAGATATAGTACATTATGTTAGCAAACAGCTCTCACAGACCAGCAGCTCTAGTCTAACTGGCGTGTGTGTGTGCACACGTGTGTGTGTGTGTGTGTAAACTCTTCTCCCCACTCAGCCCAGCGGGAATAGCAGCCATCTACAGACTGATTATGTGGGTCATGAGAGAAAACACTTCTTATCTGAGGAATTCACAACCTTACAGCTCGGTTTGAATAGCGGGAACAGGGTTATCGAGATTTAATGAGATTTCCCACCCAAACCCACTCCCTTTTCCGGGGATAAATAACTGGGGAAACCGCTAAATTATTAGATGTTATTTCTATGACCTGAAATGGAACTGTTAAATTTGCCTTTTTGCAATGTCTAAATCTCAATGTCTAAATCTCAATGTCTAAATCTCAGTGTCTAAATCTCAATGTCTAATGTCTCAATGTCTCAATGTGCAATGTCTAAATCTCAATGTCTAAATCTCAATGTCTAATGTCTCAATGTGCAATGTCTAAATCTCAATGTCTAATGTCTCAATGTCTAAATCTCAATGTCTAAATCTCAATGTCTAATGTCTCAATGTCTAAATCTCAATGTCTAAATCTCAATGTCTAATGTCTCAATGTCTAAATCTCAATGTCTAAATCTCAATGTCTAATGTCTCAATGTCTAATGTCTCAATGTCTCAATGTGCAATGTCTAAATCTCAATGTCTAATATCTCAATGTCTAATGTCACAATGTCTCAATGTGCAATGTCTAAATCTCAATGTCTAATGTCTCAATGTCTAAATCTCAATGTCTAAATTTCAATGTCTAATGTCTCAATGTCTCAATGTCTAAATCTCAATGTCTAAATCTCAATGTCTAATGTCTCAATGTCTAAATCTCAATGTCTAAATCTCAATGTCTAATGTCTCAATGTCTAATGTCTCAATGTCTCAATGTGCAATGTCTAAATCTCAATGTCTAATATCTCAATGTCTAATGTCACAATGTCTCAATGTGCAATGTCGAAATCTCCCCGGCCTTCTCTCTGCTATCTGCATTATGAATCATCAACGCTCAGGGTGGGGACAGACAGCCCATCTCAGGGTGGGGACAGACAGCCCATCTCAGGGTGGGGACAGACAGCCCCTCTCAGGGTGGGGACAGACAGCTCATCTCAGGGTGGGGACAGACAGCCCCTCTCAGGGTGGGGACAGACAGCTCATCTCAGGGTGGGGACAGACAGCCCATCTCAGGGTGGGGACAGACAGCCCATCTCAGGGTGGGGACAGACAGCCCATCTCAGGGTGGGGACAGGCAGCCCATCTCAGGGTGGGGACAGACAGCCCATCTCAGGGTGGGGACAGACAGCCCATCTCAGGGTGGGGACAGACAGCCCATCTCAGGGTGAGGACAGACAGCCCATCTCAGGGTGGGGACAGACAGCCCATCTCAGGGTGGGGACAGACAGCCCATCTCAGGGTGGGGACAGGCAGCCCATCTCAGGGTGGGGACAGACAGCCCATCTCAGGGTGGGGACAGACAGCTCATCTCAGGGTGGGGACAGACAGCCCATCTCAGGGTGGGGACAGACAGCCCATCTCAGTATGGAGCCCAGTTCA
This sequence comes from Oncorhynchus masou masou, assembly GCF_036934945.1. Taxonomy (NCBI): domain Eukaryota; kingdom Metazoa; phylum Chordata; class Actinopteri; order Salmoniformes; family Salmonidae; genus Oncorhynchus; species Oncorhynchus masou. The sequence goes on from NC_088224.1 coordinate 97,407,953, forward strand.
CAATGCATGTAGACCTATCATCTCATCAAAGTCACTTGTTTTCTTGTGACAGGTAGGCCTACATTTGCTGTAGCATAGCCTATGATACAATAACATAAGGACGAAATGCTTGTCTAATTTACACTTCTCCATCTGGCTTTCGGGGGTCAGCTGCTGCAGTTTTAAAACAGCCAATCACTCGAACATCTTTGCTTTAAATCAATGTGCATGAGAGCACATTCTCGCAGTCTTTCTCTCTCAAAAACACATAATCCTGTTTAAGATTGATTTATATATTGGTGTCCTCGCCTACTTCCCCCAGGTCATACATTCAATGTAGCATTAGCCTTATATTACGCTAATTCAATCTGATTCTACTGTTTGCATCAGTCACCTGATGTGGAATAGAGTTCCATGTTGTCATGGCTCTATGTAGTACTGTGGAATAGAGTTCCATGTAGTCATGGCTCTATGTAGTACTGTGGAATAGAGTTCCATGTAGTCATGGCTCTATGTAGTACTGTGGAATAGAGTTCCATGTAGTCATGGCTCTATGTAGTACTGTGGAATAGAGTTCCATGTAGTCATGGCTCTATGTAGTACTGTGGAATAGAGTTCCATGTAGTCATGGCTCTATGTAGTACTGTGGAATAGAGTTCCATGTAGTCATGTCTCTATGTAGTACTGTGGAATAGAGTTCCATGTAGTCATGGCTCTATGTAGTACTGTGGAATAGAGTTCCATGTAGTCATGTCTCTATGTAGTACTGTGGAATAGAGTTCCATGTAGTCATGGCTCTATGTAGTACTGTGGAATAGAGTTCCATGTAGTCATGGCTCTATGTAGTACTGTGGAATAGAGTTCCATGTAGTCATGGCTCTATGTAGTACTGTGGAATAGAGTTCCATGTAGTCATGGCTCTATGTAGTACTGTGGAATAGAGTTCCATGTAGTCATGGCTCTATGTAGTACTGTGGAATAGAGTTCCATGTAGCCATGGCTCTATGTAGTACTGTGGAATAGAGTTCCATGTAGTCATGGCTCTATGTAGTACTGTGGAATAGAGTTCCATGTGGTCATGGCTCTATGTAGTACTGTGGAATAGAGTTGCATGTAGTCGTGTCTCTATGTAGTACTGTGGAATAGAGTTCCATGTAGTCATGGCTCTATGTAGTACTGTGGAATAGAGTTCCATGTAGTCATGGCTCTATGTAGTACTGTGGAATAGAGTTCCATGTAGTCATGGCTCTATGTAGTACTGTGGAATAGAGTTCCATGTAGTCATGGCTCTATGTAGTACTGTGGAATAGAGTTCCATGTAGTCATGGCTCTATGTAGTACTGTGGAATAGAGTTCCATGTAGTCATGGCTCTATGTAGTACTGTGGAATAGAGTTCCATGTAGTCATGGCTCTATGTAGTACTGTGGAATAGAGTTCCATGTAGTCATGGCTCTATGTAGTACTGTGGAATAGAGTTCCATGTAGTCATGGCTCTATGTAGTACTGTGGAATAGAGTTCCATGTAGTCATGGCTCTATGTAGTACTGTGCGCCTCCCATAGTCTGTTCTGGACTTGGGGACTGTGAAGATACATGGGTATGCATGGGTGACTGAGCAGTGTGCTAGTCGTTTAAAAAGACAGCTCGGTGCTTTCAGCCAATACGTCTCACAAATACAAGTAGTGATTAAGTCAATCTCTCCTCCACTTTCAGCCAGGAGAGATTGACATGCATATTATTAATGTATGCTCTCTGTGTTCATCCAAGGACCAACCCTGTTCTGAGCCTATTTACATTTTCCTTAGTCCCTCTTTAAAGCACCTGAACACACGACTGAACAGTAGTCCAGGGACTGTATGACCTGCCTTGTTGATAGTGTTGTTAAGAAGGTAGAAACTAGGGCCTGTAGGACCTGCCTTGTTGATAGTGTTGTTAAGAAGGTAGAAACTAGGGCCTGTAGGACCTGCCTTGTTGATAGTGCTGTTAAGAAGGTAGAAACTAGGACCTGTAGAACCTGCCTTGTTGATAGTGTTGGTAAGAAGGTAGAAACTAGGGCCTGTAGGACCTGCCTTGTTGATAGTGTTGGTAAGAAGGTAGAAACTAGGGCCTGTAGGACCTGCCTTGTTGATAGTGTTGTTAAGAAGGTAGAAACTAGGGCCTGTAGGACCTGCCTTGTTGATAGTGCTGTTAAGAAGGTAGAAACTAGGACCTGTAGAACCTGCCTTGTTGATAGTGTTGGTAAGAAGGTAGAAACTAGGGCCTGTAGGACCTGCCTTGTTGATAGTGTTGGTAAGAAGGTAGAAACTAGGACCTGTAGAACCTGCCTTGTTGATAGTGCTGTTAAGAAGGTAGAAACTAGGGCCTGCCTTGTTGATAGTGTTGTTAAGAAGGTAGAAACTAGGGCCTGTATGACCTGCCTTGTTGACAGTGTTGTTAAGAAGGTAGAAACTAGGGCCTGTAGGACCTGCCTTGTTGACAGTGTTGTTAAGAAGGTAGAAACTAGGGCCTGTAGGACCTGCCTTGTTGATAGTGTTGTTAAGAGGGTAGAAACTAGGACCTGTAGGACCTGCCTTGTTGACAGTGTTGTTAAGAAGGTAGAAACTAGGGCCTGTAGGACCTGCCTTGTTGATAGTGTTGTTAAGAAGGTAGAAACTAGGGCCTGTAGGACCTGCCTTGTTGATAGTGTTGGTAAGAAGGTAGAAACTAGGACCTGTAGAACCTGCCTTGTTGATAGTGCTGTTAAGAAGGTAGAAACTGGGACCTGTAGGACCTGCCTTGTTGATAGTGTTGTTAAGAAGGTAGAAACTAGGACCTGTAGGACCTGCCTTGTTGATAGTCTTGGCAAGAAGGTAGAAACTAGGGCCTGTAGGACCTGCCTTGTTGATAGTGTTGTTAAGAAGGTAGAAACTAGGGCCTGTAGGACCTGCCTTGTTGATAGTGCTGTTAAGAAGGTAGAAACTAGGACCTGTAGAACCTGCCTTGTTGATAGTGCTGTTAAGAAGGTAGAAACTAGGACCTGTAGGACCTGCCTTGTTGACAGTGTTGTTAAGAAGGTAGAAACTAGGACCTGTAGGACCTGCCTTGTTGATAGTCTTGGCAAGAAGGTAGAAACTAGGGCCTGTAGGACCTGCCTTGTTGATAGTGTTGTTAAGAAGGTAGAAACTAGGGCCTGTAGGACCTGCCTTGTTGATAGTGCTGTTAAGAAGGTAGAAACTAGGGCCTGTAGGACCTGCCTTGTTGATAGTGTTGTTAAGAAGGTAGAAACTAGGGCCTGTAGGACCTGCCTTGTTGATAGTGTTGTTAAGAAGGTAGAAACTAGGGCCTGCCTTGTTGATAGTGTTGTTAAGAAGGTAGAAACAAGGGCCTGTATGACCTGCCTTGTTGACAGTGTTGTTAAGAAGGTAGAAACTAGGGCATGTAGGACCTGCCTTGTTGACAGTGTTGTTAAGAAGGTAGAAACTAGGGCCTGTAGGACCTGCCTTGTTGATAGTGTTGTTAAGAAGGTAGAAACTAGGGCCTGTAGGACCTGCCTTGTTGACAGTGTTGTTAAGAAGGTAGAAACTAGGGCCTGTAGGACCTGCCTTGTTGATAGTGTTGGTAAGAAGGTAGAAACTAGGACCTGTAGGACCTGCCTTGTTGATAGTGTTGTTAAGAGGGTAGAAACTAGGACCTGTAGGACCTGCCTTGTTGATAGTGTTGTTAAGAAGGTAGAAACTAGGGCCTGTAGGACCTGCCTTGTTGATAGTGTTGTTAAGAAGGTAGAAACTAGGGCCTGCCTTGTTGATAGTGTTGTTAAGAAGGTAGAAACTAGGGCCTGTAGGACCTGCCTTGTTGATAGTGTTGTTAAGAAGGTAGAAACTAGGACCTGTAGGACCTGCCTTGTTGATAGTGTTGTTAAGAGGGTAGAAACTAGGACCTGTAGGACCTGCCTTGTTGATAGTGTTGTTAAGAAGGTAGAAACTAGGACCTGTAGGACCTGCCTTGTTGATAGTGTTGGTAAGAAGGTAGAAACTAGGACCTGTAGGACCTGCCTTGTTGACAGTGTTGTTAAGAAGGTAGAAGCTAGGACCTGTAGGACCTGCCTTGTTGATAGTGTTGTTAAGAAGGTAGAAACTAGGGCCTGTAGGACCTGCCTTGTTGATAGTGCTGTTAAGAAGGTAGAAACTAGGACCTGTAGGACCTGCCTTGTTGACAGTGTTGTTAAGAAGGTAGAAACTAGGACCTGTAGGACCTGCCTTGTTGATAGTGTTGTTAAGAAGGTAGAAACTAGGGCCTGTAGGACCTGCCTTGTTGATAGTGCTGTTAAGAAGGTAGAAACTAGGGCCTGTAGAACCTGCCTTGTTGATAGTGTTGTTAAGAAGGTAGAAACTAGGGCCTGTAGGACCTGCCTTGTTGATAGTGTTGGTAAAAAGGTAGAGCATTAATTATGGACATACTTCTCCTCATCTTAGCTACTGTTGTATCCATATGTTTTGACCATGACAGTTTACAATCCAAGGTTACTCAATCCAGGGTTACTCCATCCAGGGTTACTCTATCCAGGGCTACTCCAAGCAGTTTAGTCACCTCAACTTGCTCAATTTGCACATGGTTTATTACAAGATTTAGTTGAGGTTGATGGTTTAGTGAATGATTTGTACCAAATACAATGCATCTAGTTTTTTAAATATGTATAACTAATTTATTCCTTGGTACCCATTCTGAAACTAACTGCAGCTCTTTGTTAAGTGTTGTTGTCATTTCAGTCGCTGTTGTAGCTGACATGTATAGTGTTCATTCATCTGCATACACAGACACACTGGCTTTACTGTTGTTCATAAAGATTTAAAAAGTAAGGGGCCTAGACAGCTACCCTGGGGAATTCCTGATTCTACCTGGATTATATTTGAGAGGCTTCCATTAAAGAACACCCTCTGTGTTCTGTTAGACCGTTTAACTCTTTATCCACAATATAGCAGGGGTGTAAAGCCATACCACAAGTTTTTCCAGCAGCAGACTATGATCAATAATGTAAAAAGGCGCACTGAAGTCTAACAATACAGCCCCCACAATATTTTTATCATCAATTTTTCTCAGCCAATCATCAGTCATTTGTGTAAGTGCTGTGCTTATTGAATGCCATTCTCTATAAGCGTGCTGAAGGTCTGTTGTCAATTTGTTTACAGTAAAATATACATCTCACCACTACCCCAGTTTCTTCCTTCATATCGTACTGTAGTTATTTTATCATTTTCATATGATACTTCGCTCTGGTAGTGAGCTATCCTGAAGGAGCAGAGTCCGAACTCCAAGACTGTAATATTTTCTAATAAATGGTTAATACATGGCTAAACGAACACGTGGTGTTTCCTTTCTGAACTGTTGAAGGTGAGTGAAGCAACAATAGATAAAGAGGAGGTACGAACGCCGCACAATATTAAGGGAAATTTGTACATTGACTCTGTACCGGTATCCCCTGTATATAGCCTCCACATTGACTCTGTACTGGTACCCCCTGTATATAGCCTCCACATTGACTCTGTACCGGTACCCCCTGTATAAAGCCTCCACATTGACTCTGTACCGTAATACCCTGTATATAGCCTCCACATTGACTCTGTACCAGTACCCCCTGTATATAGCCTTCACATTGACTCTGTACCGGTACCCCCTGTATATAGCCTCCACATTGACTCTGTACCGTAATACCCTGTATATAGCCTCCACATTGACTCTGTACCGGTACCCCCTGTATATAGCCTCCACATTGACTCTGTACCGTAATACCCTGTATATAGCCTCCACATTGACTCTGTACCGGTACCCCCTGTATATAGCCTCCACATTGACTCTGTACCGGTATCCCCTGTATATAGCCTCCACATTGACTCTGTACTGGTACCCCCTGTATATAGCCTCCACATTGACTCTGTACCGTAATACCCTGTATATAGCCTCCACATTGACTCTGTACCAGTACCCCCTGTATATAGCCTTCACATTGACTCTGTACCGGTACCACCTGTATATAGCCTCCACATTGACTCTGTACCGTAATACCCTGTATATAGCCTCCACATTGACTCTGTACCGTAATACCCTGTATATAGCCTCCACATTGACTCTGTACCGTAATACCCTGTATATAGCCTCCACATTGACTCTGTACCGTAATACCCTGTATATAGCCTCCACTAGGCTACCCTGGGGCGGCAGGGTTAGAGCGTTGGACTAGTAACCGAAAGGTTGCAAGTTCAAATCCCCAAGCTGACAAGGTACAAATCTGTCCCTGCCCCTGAACAGGCAGTTAACCCACTGTTCCTAGGCCGTCATTGAAAATAAGAATTTGTTCTTAACTGACTTGCCTGGTTAAATAAAGGTAAAATTAAAAAATTAAATTGACTCTGTACCGTAATGCCCTGTATATAGCCTCCACATTGACTCTGTACCGTAATACCCTGTATATAGCCTCCACATTGACTCTGTACCGTAATACGCTGTATATAGCCTCCACATTGACTCTGTACCGTAATACGCTGTATATAGCCTTCACATTGACTCTGTACCGTAATACCCTGTATATAGCCTCCAAATTGACTATGTACCGTAATACCCTGTATATAGCCTCAAAATTGACTCTGTACTGTAACACCCTGTATATAGCCTCCAAATTGACTCTGTACCGTAACACCCTGTATATAGCCTCCACATTGACTCTGTACTGGTACCCCCTGTATATAGCCCTGCTATTGTTATTTTATTTTGTCACTTTTTATTTTATTTTTTACTTTAGTATATTTAGTAAATATTTTCTTAAATCTATTTCTTCAAATGAATTGTTGGTTAAGGGCTTGTAAGCAAGCATTTCACGGTGTTCTGACATGATCAATCACAGAACACAGGGAGGAGCAGACATTATCAACCACAGAACACAGGGAGGAGCAGACATTATCAACCACAGAACACAGGGAGGGGAGCAGACATTATCAACCATAGAACACAGGGAGGGGAGCAGACATTATCAACCACAGAACACAGGGAGGGGAGCAGACATTATCAACCATAGAACACAGGGAGGGGAGCAGACATTATCAACCACAGAACACAGGGAGGGGAGCAGACATTATCAACCATAGAACACAGGGAGGGGAGCAGACATTATCAACCATAGAACACAGGGAGGGGAGCAGACATTATCAACCATAGAACACAGGGAGGGGAGCAGACATTATCAACCACAGAACACAGGGAGGGGAGCAGACATTATCAACCACAGAACACAGGGAGGGGAGCAGACATTATCAACCATAGAACACAGGGAGGGGAGCAGACATTATCAACCACAGAACACAGGGAGGGGAGCAGACATTATCAACCACAGAACACAGGGAGGGAGCAGACATTATCAACCATAGAACACAGGGAGGGGAGCAGACATTATCAACCACAGAACACAGGGAGGGGAGCAGACATTATCAACCATAGAACACAGGGAGGGGAGCAGACATTATCAACCATAGAACACAGGGAGAGGAGCAGACATTATCAACCACAGAACACAGGGAGGAGCAGACATTTTCCACCAGCATCTGCAACAGACAGCCCCCCCTCTCTCTCTCCCTCTCTCTTCCTCCCTCTCTCCCAGAGGGATATGATCATCAGTGCAAAGAGCCACAACATCAGGGCACTGCCCTCCCACTCCAAAATGCCATCCAAACTCACCAGCCCTGAACCAGCTCAACTCATGCAGAACCACAGCTTCCTTCACTCTCTCTCCTTCTCTCAACTCAATTGTGAATTTAAGGTCTTTATTGGCATGGGAAACATATGTTAACGTTGCCAAAGCAAGTGAAATAGATAAACAAACAAAAGTGAAATAAACAATAAAAAGTAATAGTAAACATTACACACAAAAGTTGCAAAATAATAAAGACATGTCAAATGTCAAATTATAACAGAGTTGGTGGTGTTTGTGCTCCACTGGTTTCCCTTTCGTGTGGCAACAGGTCACAAATCTTTCTGCTGTGATGGTATTTCACCCTGTAGATATGGGAGGTTATCAAAATCTGTTTGTTTTTTTCAAATTCTTTGTGGATCTGTATAATCTGAGGGAAATATGTCTCTCTAATATGGTCATACATTGGACAGGAAGTTAGAAAGTGCAGCTCAGTTTCCACCTCATTTTGTGGGCAGTGAGCACATAGCCTGTCTTCTCTTGAGAGCCATGTCTGCCTACGGCGGCCTTTCTCAATAGCAAGGCTATGCTCACTGAGTCTGTACATAGTCAAAGCCTTCCGTAAGTTTGGGTCAGTCACAGTGGTCAGGTATTCTGCCACTTTGTTCTCTCTGTTTAGGGCCAAACAGCATTCTAGTTTGCTCTGTTTTTTTGTTGTAAATTCTTTCCAATGTATCAAGTAATTATCTTTATGTTTTCTCATGATTTGGTTGGGTCTAATTGTGCTGCTGTCCTGAGGCTCTGTGGGGTGTGTTTGTGAACAGAGCCCCAGGACCAGCTTGCTTAGGGGACTCTTCTCCAGGTTCATCTCTCTGTAGGTGATGGCTTTGTTATGGAAGGTTTGGGATTCACTTCCTTTGAGGTGGTTATAGAATTTCACTGCTCTTTTTTGGATGTTGTATTTGTTGTCCTGACGACTGGACCTTTTCTGGAACACCATTATTTTTTCTTACTGAGATTTACTGTCAGGGCCCAGATCTGTCAGGGCCTAGGTCTGTCAGGGCCCAGGTCTGTCAGGGCCCAGGTCTGCCAGGGCCCAGGTCTGTCAGAATCTGTGCAGAAGATCTTGGTGCTGCTGTAGGCCCTCCTTGGTTGGGGACAGACATTTTAACCAAACACTTGTTGTTTGTGTACATGGATTTTATAATGTTGTATGTTTTTCCCCCAATACCACTTTTTGTCAATTTGTATAGTTGACCCTCATGCCAAGTTTAGTCAAAAGCATACATTCTGTTTGAATCACCAAAGCAGGGAGAGAGAAGACATTTGTATAGCAGACCCTCATGCCAAATTTAGCTGAAAGCTTTTTAGAAATCAACAAAGCATGAGAAGACTTTGCCTTTGTTTTGGTTTGTTTGTTTGTCAATTAGGGTGTGCAGGGTGAATATGTGGTCTGTTGTACGGTAATTTGGTAAAAAGCCAATTTGACATTTGCTAAATATATTGTTTTCACTGAGGAAATGTACGAGTTTGCTGTTAATGATAATGCAGAGGATTTCCCCAAGGTTTCTGTTGACACATATCCCACTGTAGTTATTGGGGTCAAATTTGTCTCCACTTTTGTGGATTGGGGAGATCAGTCCTTGGTTCCAAATATTGGGGAAGATGCCAGAGCTAAGGATGATGTTAAGGAGTTTAAGTGTAGAAAATTGGAATTTGTGGTCTGTATATTTTATAATTTCATTGAGGATACCATCAACACCGCAGGCCTTTTAGGGTTGGAGGGTTTGTATTTTGTCCAGTAGTTAATTTAATGTAATTCACTCTCTCTCGTTCTCTCTCTCTCTCTCCCCAACTCTACTGCCCTCCCACCAGCCCTGAACTAGCTCAACCCATACAGAACCACATATTAATTCACTCTTTCCCCCTCTTCTCTCTCTCTCTCTCCCTCTATGTTCCCTCTCTTTTCATCTGAGGGGGTAGTCAGTGGAATTTTACCAGGCTGCTCTTTAGTCTTCCCTTAGAATAACACAATCACACACACAGAGAGAGAGAGAGGGAGAGAGAGAGAGAGAGAGAGAGAGAGAGAGAGAGAGAGGGAGAGAGAGAGAGAGAGAGAGAGAGAGAGAGAGAGAGGGAGAGAGAGAGAGAGAGAGGGAGAGAGAGAGAGAGAGAGGGAGAGAGGGAGAGAGAGAGAGAGAGAGAGAGAGGGAGAGAGAGAGAGAGAGAGAGAGAGGGAGAGAGAGAGGGAGAGAGAGAGAGAGAGAGAGAGAGAGAGAGAGAGAGAGAGAGAGAGAGAGGGAGAGAGTACTGCACAAAGATTCCAGACATGGCATCCTGCCAAAGCAGCAGACAATAAAACTCTTCATGCCTGTAAAGGCCTGCGCACAGACAGGCAGATAGTACTGTTTCTGCTGCTACCAGTAAGATTTCACTGTCTGAACCAATGATTTATATATACACTAAACTAAAGGGGAGCACTGTGTTGAAGCCACCTTGCCTCCATCTTGGTACTCCCTCACCATTGTAAAAATTGTGAGTCAAATCAAAATATTGTATATGATTCTTTAAGGTAGCGTCCCTTTGCCTTGATGACAGCTTTACACACTCTTGGCATTCTCTCAACCAGCTTCACCTGGAATGCATTTCAATGAACAGGTGTGCCTCGTTAAAAGTTCATTTGTGGAATTTCTTTCCTTCTTGATGCGTTTGATCAGTTGTGTTGTGACAAGGTAGGTGTTGGTATACAGAAGATAGCCCTATTTGGTAAAAGACCAAGTCCATATAATGGCAAGAACAGCTCAAATAATCAAAGAGAAACGACAGTCCATCATCACTTTAAGACATGAAGGTCAGTGAAGTGTAGTCACAAAAAACATGAAGAGCTATGATGATGTCTCTCATGAGGACCGCCACAGGAAAGGAAGACCCAGAGTTACCTCTGCTGCAGAGGATAAGTTCATTAGAGTTACCTGCCTCAGAAATTGCAGCCCAAAATAATTATTCACAGAGTTCAAGTAACAGACACATCTCAACATCAACTGTTCAGAGGAGACTGTGTGAATCGGGCCTTCATGGTCGAATTGTTGCAAAGAAACCACTAATAAAGGACACCAATAATAATGAAACATGAGCAGTGGACATTAGACTGGTGGAAATATGTCCTTTGGTCTGATGAGTCCAAATTTGCGATTTTTGGTTTCAACCGCTGTGTCTTTGTTCCACACCGTGGAATGAAGCATGGAGGAGGAGGTGTGATGGTGTGGGGGTGCTTTGCTGGTGACACTCTCTGTGATATATTTAGAATTCAAGGCATACCTAACCAGCATGGCTACCACAGCATTATGCAGCTATACGCCATCTCATCTGGTTTACACTTAATGGGACTGTCATTTGTTTTTCAACAGAACAATGACCCAACACACCTCCAAGCTGTGTAAGGGCTATTTGACCAAGAAGGAGAGTGATGGAGCGCTGCATCACATGACCTGGCCTCCACAATCACCCAACCTCAACCCAACTGAGATGGTTTGGGATGAGCTGGACCGAAGAGTGAAGGAAAAGCAGCCAACAAGAGCTCAGCATATGTGGGAACTCCTTCAAGACTGTTGAAAAATAATTCCAGATGAAGCTGGTTGAGAGAATGCAAAGCTGTCATCAAGTCAAAGGGCTGGCTACTTTGAAGAACCTAAAATATAAAATATATTTAGACTTGTTTAACACTTTTTGGTTACTACAAGATTCCATGTGCGATATTTTATAGTGTTGATGTCTTCACTATTATTCTACAATGTAGAAATAGTACAAATAAAGAAAAACCCTGGAATAAGTAGGTGTTTCCAAACTGTATATATATACAGGTCTGACAGGCTCTTATCAGTTTGAGGGTGTCTGAGGTCTGACAGTCTGAGGTCTGACAGGCTGAGGTCTGACAGTCTGAGGTCTGACAGTCTGAGGTCTGACAGTCTGAGGTCTGACAGTCTGAGGATGTCTGAGGTCTGACAGTCTGAGGATGTCTGAGGTCTGACAGTCTGAGGTCTGACAGTCTGAGGGTGTCTGAGGTCTGACAGTCTGAGGTCTGACAGTCTGAGGTCTGACAGTCTGAGGTCTGACAGGCTGAGGTCTGACAGTCTGAGGTCTGACAGTCTGAGGTCTGACAGTCTGAGGTCTGACAGTCTGAGGGTGTCTGAGGTCTGACAGTCTGAGGTCTGACGGTCTGAGGTCTGACAGTCTGAGGTCTGACAGTCTGAGGTCTGACAGTCTGAGGGTGTCTGAGGTCTGACAGTCTGAGGATGTCTGAGGTCTGACAGTCTGAGGTCTGACAGTCTGAGGGTGTCTGAGGTCTGACAGTCTGAGGTCTGACAGTCTGAGGATGTCTGAGGTCTGACAGTCTGAGGTCTGACAGTCTGAGGATGTCTGAGGTCTGACAGTCTGAGGTCTGACAGTCTGAGGGTGTCTGAGGTCTGACAGTCTGAGGTCTGACAGTCTGAGGTCTGACAGTCTGAGGTCTGACAGTCTGAGGGTGTCTGAGGTCTGACAGTCTGAGGTCTGACAGTCTGAGGTCTGACAGTCTGAGGTCTGACAGTCTGAGGTCTGACAGTCTGAGGGTGTCTGAGGTCTGACAGTCTGAGGATGTCTGAGGTCTGACAGTCTGAGGTCTGACAGTCTGAGGGTGTCTGAGGTCTGACAGTCTGAGGTCTGACAGTCTGAGGATGTCTGAGGTCTGACAGTCTGAGGTCTGACAGTCTGAGGATGTCTGAGGTCTGACAGTCTGAGGTCTGACAGTCTGAGGGTGTCTGAGGTCTGACAGTCTGAGGTCTGACAGTCTGAGGTCTGACAGTCTGAGGTCTGACAGGCTGAGGTCTGACAGTCTGAGGTCTGACAGTCTGAGGTCTGACAGTCTGAGGTCTGACAGTCTGAGGGTGTCTGAGGTCTGACAGTCTGAGGTCTGACAGTCTGAGGTCTGACAGGCTGAGGTCTGACAGTCTGAGGTCTGACAGTCTGAGGGTGTCTGAGGTCTGACAGTCTGAGGGTGTCTGAGGTCTGACAGTCTGAGGTCTGACAGTCTGAGGTCTGACAGGCTGAGGTCTGACAGTCTGAGGTCTGACAGTCTGAGGTCTGACAGTCTGAGGTCTGACAGTCTGAGGTCTGACAGTCTGAGGTCTGACAGTCTGAGGTCTGACAGTCTGAGGTCTGACAGTCTGAGGTCTGACAGTCTGAGGTCTGATAGGCTCTCATCAGTCTGAGGTCTGACAGGCTCTCATCAGTCTGAGGGTGTCTGAGGTATTGCTGCTGCTGCTCAGATTCAGACCAGACTGAGCTAGGAGTGAGGAGAGGGGGAGGGAGAGATGGGGGAGGGAGGAGAGGGAGGAGGGTGAGAGAGGAAGGACTGGGGGAGAGAGGAGAGGGGGGAGTAGGGAGGAGAGGGAGAGAGATAGACAGGGAGGAAGGCTAGGGAGAGGTAGGAAAGGAGGAGGGAAGAGAGGGGGAGGGAGGGAGGAAAGGGTGAGGGATGAGAGGGGAGGGAGGAGAGGAGGGGAGAAGAGGAGAGAGAGAAGAGAGAGGTGGGGAGGGAAATGAGAGGGACGGAGGAGAGGGGGGAAGGTAAGAGAGGGGAGGGAGGGAGAGAGGAGAGGGGAAGATGGGATTGAGGGATGGGTAGGGAGTAAACAGGGAGGGTGGAGAGGGGGAAGGAGGGAGGCGAGGGGAAGGGAGGAAAGGGGGAGGGAGAGATGGGTAGGGAGTAGAGGGGGAGGGAGTAGAGGAGGATGGAGGGAAGTGGGAGGGAGGAGAGGGGGAGGGAGTAGAGGAGGAAGGATGAGAGTGGGAGGGAGTAGAGGAGGAAGGAGGAGAGTGGGAGGGAGAAGAGGAGGAAGGAGGAGAGCGGGAGAGAGGAGAGGGGGGAGTAGGGAGGAGAGGGAGAGAGATAGACAGGGAGGAAGGCTAGGGAGAGGTAGGAGAGGAGGAGGGAAGAGAGAGGGAGGGAGGAAAGGGGGAGGGATGAGAGGGGAGGGAGGAGAGAAGGGGAGAGGAGGAGAGAGAGAAGAGAGAGGTGGGGATGGAAATGAGGGGGACGGAGGAGAGGGGGGAAGGTAAGAGAGGGGAGGGAGGGAGAGAGGAGAGGGGAAGATGGGATTGAGGGATGGTTGGGAGTAAACAGGGAGGGCGGGGAGGGGGAAGGAGGGAGGAGAGGGGAAGGGAGGAAAGGGGAAGGGAGAGATGGGTAGGGAATAGAGGGGGAGGGAGTAGAGGAGGATGGAGGAGAGTGGGAGGGAGGAGAGGGGGAGGGAGTAGAGGAGGTAGGAGGAGAGTGGGAGGGAGTAGAGGAGGAAGGAGGAGAGTGGGAGGGAGGAGAGGAAGGAGGAGAGCGGGAGAGAGGAGAGGGGGAGGGAGTAGAGGAGGAAGGATGAGGGAGAGATGGGGAGGGAGGAGAGGAGGAGGGAGAGATGGGGAGGGAGTAGAGGGGGAGGGATGAGGGAGAGATGGGGAGGGAGGAGAGGAAGAGGGAGAGATGGGGAGGAAGTAAGTAGAGGGGGAGGGTTGAGGGAGAGATGTGGAGGGAGGAGAGGAGGAGGGAGAGATGGGGAGGGAGTAGAGGGGGAGGTTTGAGGGAGAGATGGGGAGGGAGGAGAGGAGGAGGGAGAGATGGGGAGGGAGTAGAGGGGGAGGGATGAGGGAGAGATGGGGAGGGATGAGAGGAGGAGGGAGAGATGGGGAGGGAGTAGAGGGGGAGGGATGAGCGGGAGACGGGCAGGGCGGGAGGGAGGGAGGGACACAATTAGACCCAAACAAATCAGGAGAAAACAAAAAGATAATTACTTGATACATTGGAAAGAATTAACAAAAACAGAGGAAACTAGAATGCTATCTGTTCCTAAACAGAGAGTACACAGTGGCAGAATGACCGTATTAGAGAGAGGGAGAGAGGGGGAGGGAGAAAGAGGCAGGAGAGGGGGAGGGGGAGGGAGAGAGGGAGGGAGACGGAGATAGGAGAGGGGGAGGGGTAGGGAGAGGGGGAGGGAGACAGAGGCAGGAGAGGGGGGAGAGGGAGGGAGACGGAGGTAGGGGGGGGGGGAAGGGGGAGGGAGAGGGGGAGTGGGACAGAGGCAGGAGAGGGGGAGGGGGAGGGGGAGGGAGAGGGGGAGGGAGACAGAGGCAGGAGAGGGGGAGGGGGAGGGAGACGGAGGTAGGAGAGGGGGAGGGGGAGGGAGAGGGGGAGGGGGACAGAGGCAGTGTGAGTTTAGTTTCAGGAAGAACTACTTTCTACTTGAGGAGAAGTTGAGAGTAGTTAACAAGCTAGTTTTTACAACGACTGGCTCCGGGCACATCTGGTCTCTGTAATCTATTATTTCAATCCCATCTGTGAGGGGGCTAAACGCTGTCTGGTTGAATAATTATCCTAATATTTCCCCGTTCCTCAATCCAACGTTCTTCATGAAGAATAATTATACTCCTCTTAAAGTGTCACAGAGGTGAGACTCATAGAGAGGAGGGAGGGAGGGAGGGAGGGAGGGAGGGAGGGAGGGAGGGAGGGAGGGAGGGAGGGAGGGAGGGAGGGAGGGAGGGAGGGAGGGAGGGAGGGAGGGAGGGAGGGAGGGAGGGAGACCTGTAACATACACAGAGGTGAAACTCATTGAGAGGAGGGAGGGAAGGAGGGAGGCCTGTTACATACACAGAGGTGAAACTCATTGAGAGGAGGGGGGGAAGGAGGGAGGCCTGTTACATACACAGAGGTGAAACTCATTGAGAGGAGGGAGGGAGGGAGGCCTGTTACATACACAGAGGTGAAACTCATTGGGCGGAGGGAGGGAGGGAGACCTGTTACATACACAGAGGTGAAACTCATTGGGCGGAGGGATGGAGGGAGGGAGGCCTGTTACATACACAGAGGTGAAACTCATAGAGAGGAGGGAGGGAGGGAGGGAGGGAGGGAGGGGGAGGGAGGGAGGGAGGGAGGGAGGGAGGGAGGGAGGGAGGGAGGGAGGGAGGGAGGGAGGGAGGGAGGGAGGGAGGGAGGGAGGGAGGGAGGGAAGGAGGGAGACCTGTAACATACACAGAGGTGAAACTCATTGAGAGGAGGAGGGAGGGAGGGAGGGAGGGAGGAGGGAGGGAGGGAGGGAGGGAGGGAGGAGGGAGGGAGGGAGGGAGGGGGAGGGAGGGAGGGAGGGAGGGAGGGAGGGAGGGGGAGGGAGGGAGGGGGAGGGAGGGAGGGAGGGAGGGAGGGAAGGAGGGAGACCTGTTACATACACAGAGGTGAAACTCATAGAGAGGAGGGAGGGAGGGAGGGAGGGAGTGAGGGAGGGAGGGAGGGAGGCCTGTTACATACACAGAGGTGAAACTCATTGAGAGGAGGGAGGGAGGAGGCCTGTTACATACACAGAGGTGAAACTCATTGAGAGGAGGGGGAAGGAGGGAGGCCTGTTACATACACAGAGGTGAAACTCATTGAGAGGAGGGAGGGAGGAGACCTGTTACATACACAGAGGTGAAACTCATTGAGAGGAGGGAGGGAAGGAGGGAGGGAGGGAGGCCTGTTACATACACAGAGGTGAAAATCATAGGGAGGAGGGACGGAGGGAGGCCTGTTACATACACAGAGGTGAAACTCATTGAGAGGAGGGAGGGAAGGAGGGAGGGAGGGAGGCCTGTTACATACACAGAGGTGAAACTCATTGAGAGGAGGGAGGGAGGGAGACCTGTTACATACACAGAGGTGAAACTCATTGAGAGGAGGGAGGGAAGGAGGGAGGGAGGGAGGCCTGTTACATACACAGAGGTGAAACTCATTGAGAGGAGGGAGGGAAGGAGGGAGGGAGGGAGGCATGTTACATACACAGAGGTGAAACTCATTGAGAGGAGGGAGGGAAGGAGGGAGGGAGGCCTGGTACATACACAGAGGTGAAACTCATTGAGAGGAGGGAGGGAGGGAGGCCTGGTACATACACAGAGATGAAACTCATTGAGAGGAGGGAGGCAGGCCTGGTACATACACAGAGGTGAAACTCATTGAGAGGAGAGGACGTGCGTCCTGTTACATACACAGAGGTGAACCTCAGTGGGGGAGGGGGCTGTTACATACACAGAGGTGAACCTCAGTGGGGGAGGGGGGGCTGTTACATACACAGAGGTGAACCTCAGTGGGGGAGGGGGGGCTGTTACATACACAGAGGTGAAACTCATTGAGTTTGTGGAAGAACAACTGGTTTAACATTTTAAATGATGTGTGGTTAAATAAGATTTCCAAATGGCACCCTATTCCCTACATAGTCCACTACTTTAGACCAGGGCATACAGTGTACTACTTTAGACCAGGGCCTATAGTGTTCTCCTTTAGACCAGGGCCTATAGGGTACTACTTTAGATCAGGGCCTATAGGGTACTACTTTAGATCAGGGCCTATAGTGTTCTACTTTAGACCAGGGCCTATAGAGTACTACTTTAGATCAGGGCCTATCAGGGAGGGAAGGAGGGAGACCTGTTACATACACAGAGGTGAAACTCATAGAGAGGAGGGAGGGAGGGAGGGAGGGAGTGAGGGAGGGAGGGAGGGAGGCCTGTTACATACACAGAGGTGAAACTCATTGAGAGGAGGGAGGGAGGCCTGTTACATACACAGAGGTGAAACTCATTGAGAGGAGGGGGGGAAGGAGGGAGGCCTGTTACATACACAGAGGTGAAACTCATTGAGAGGAGGGAGGGAGGGAGACCTGTTACATACACAGAGGTGAAACTCATTGAGAGGAGGGAGGGAAGGAGGGAGGGAGGGAGGCCTGTTACATACACAGAGGTGAAAATCATAGGGAGGAGGGACGGAGGGAGGCCTGTTACATACACAGAGGTGAAACTCATTGAGAGAGGAGGGAGGGAAGGAGGGAGGGAGGGAGGCCTGTTACATACACAGAGGTGAAACTCATTGAGAGGAGGGAGGGAGGGAGACCTGTTACATACACAGAGGTGAAACTCATTGAGAGGAGGGAGGGAAGGAGGGAGGGAGGGAGGCCTGTTACATACACAGAGGTGAAACTCATTGAGAGGAGGGAGGGAAGGAGGGAGGGAGGGAGGCATGTTACATACACAGAGGTGAAACTCATTGAGAGGAGGGAGGGAAGGAGGGAGGGAGGCCTGGTACATACACAGAGGTGAAACTCATTGAGAGGAGGGAGGGAGGGAGGCCTGGTACATACACAGAGATGAAACTCATTGAGAGGAGGGAGGCAGGCCTGGTACATACACAGAGGTGAAACTCATTGAGAGGAGAGGACGTGCGTCCTGTTACATACACAGAGGTGAACCTCAGTGGGGGAGGGGGGGCTGTTACATACACAGAGGTGAACCTCAGTGGGGGAGGGGGGGCTGTTACATACACAGAGGTGAACCTCAGTGGGGGAGGGGGGGCTGTTACATACACAGAGGTGAAACTCATTGAGTTTGTGGAAGAACAACTGGTTTAACATTTTAAATGATGTGTGGTTAAATAAGATTTCCAAATGGCACCCTATTCCCTACATAGTCCACTACTTTAGACCAGGGCATACAGTGTACTACTTTAGACCAGGGCCTATAGTGTTCTCCTTTAGACCAGGGCCTATAGGGTACTACTTTAGATCAGGGCCTATAGGGTACTACTTTAGATCAGGGCCTATAGTGTTCTACTTTAGACCAGGGCCTATAGAGTACTACTTTAGATCAGGGCCTATAGGGTACTACTTTAGATCAGGGCCTATAGTGTGCTACTTTAGACCAGGGCCTATAGTATGCTACTTTAGACCAGGGCCTATAGTGAACTACTTTAGACCAGGGCCTATAGTGAACTACTTTAGACCAGGGCCTATAGTGAACTACTTTAGACCAGGGCCTATAGTGTTCTCCTTTAGACCAGGGCCTATAGTGAACTACTTTAGACCAGGGCCTATAGTGTACTACTTTAGACCAGGGCCTATAGTGAACTACTTTAGACCAGGGCCTATAGTGAACTACTTTAGACCAGGGCCTATAGGGTACTACTTTAGATCAGGGCCTATAGGGTACTACTTTAGATCAGGGCCTATAGTATGCTACTTTAGACCAGGGCCTATAGTGAACTACTTTAGACCAGGGCCTATAGTGAACTACTTTAGACCAGGGCCCAGAGTGAACTACTTTAGACCAGGGCCCAGAGTGTACTACTTTAGACCAGGGCCTATAGGGTACTACTTTAGATCAGGGCCTATAGTGAGCTACTTTAGACCAGGGCCTATAGTGTACTACTTTAGACCAGGACCTATAGTGTACTACTTTAGACCAGGGCCTATAGTGAACTACTTTAGACCAGGGCCTATAGTGTTCTACTTTAGACCAGGGCCTATAGTGTACTACTTTAGACCAGGGCCCAGAGTGAACTACTTTAGACCAGGGCCTATAGTGAACTACTTTAGACCAGGGCCTATAGTGAACTACTTTAAACCAGGGCTATAGTGTACTACTTTAGACCAGGGCCTATAGTGTACTACTTTAGACCAGGGCCTATAGTGAACTACTTTAGACCAGGGCTATAGTGTACTGATTTAGACCAGGGCCTATAGTGTACTACTTTAGACCAGGGGCTATAGTGTACTACTTTAGACCAGGGCTATAGTATACTACTTTAGACCAGGGCCTATAGTGTTCTACTTTAGACCAGGGCTATAGTATACTACTTTAGACCAGGGCCTATAGTGTACTACTTTAGACCAGGGCTATAGTATACTACTTTAGACCAGGGCCTATAGTGTTCTACTTTAGACCAGGGCTATAGTATACTACTTTAGACCAGGGCCTATAGTGTACTACTTTAGACCAGGGCTATAGTATACTACTTTAGACCAGGGCATATAGTGTACTACTTTAGGGAATAGGGTGCCATTAGGGACGGAGGAAATGCTGATGTGCTGATCCACTTGACAATGGAAAACATTTAGAGAATTTCCTCTTTCTGTAAGCCATCTCATATTTCCCAATCAGCTACCAGTTTATGACATGGGGAGAGGCTAAGCTGTGAAGTCCAACTAGCTAACACTTCAAACTCTAAAGTCCTCTTTAAAGAAGGGATATTTTGAGACAACTTGTACATGGCTGTAAAGCCGATTCTTTGCATCCCAAATATGCCTTATTACACTAAAGCACGAAGAGTGAGTAACAGTAGACGCTGCTTACACCCAGAGTAGAGGGGGAGGAGAGGGGGAGGGAGAGAGATGGAGGGAGGAGAGGGGGAGGGAGAGACGGGGAGGGGGAGGGAGAGAGATGGAGGGAGGAGAAGGGGGGGAGAGACGGGGAGAGGGAGGAGAGGGGGAGGGTGAGACAGGGAGAGGGAGGAGAGGGAGAGGGAGGAGAGAGAGACAGGGAGAGGGAGGAGAGGGGGAGGAGAGGGAGGAGAGGGGGAGGGAGAGAGGAGGAGGAAGGGTAGAGAGAGTATCTGTTTCGGTGGACAATTCCTCACATGTTTGAACGTTTTTGAACTGCTCTGCATTTCATCTGGCTTTTTATTAATTTAGACTGACACTGGGATCAAAAGTTAAACAGTGGATGATATTACAGGTCGAGGCAGGGAGGGCCTCTTATTGGTTCAGAAGTTAAACAGTGTCGAGGCAGGGAGGGCCTCTTATTGGTTCAGAAGTTAAACAGTGTGGAGGCAGGGAGGGCCTCTTATTGGTTCAGAAGTTAAACAGTGTCGAGGCCGGGAGGGCCTCTTATTGGTTCAGATGTTTTACAGTGTCGAGGCCGGGAGGGCCTCTTATTGGTTCAGAAGTTAAACAGTGTCGAGGCAGGGAGGGCCTCTTATTGGTTCAGATGTTAAACAGTGTCGAGGCAGGGAGGGCCTCTTATTGGTTCAGAAGTTAAACAGTGTCGAGGCAGGGAGGGCCTCCTATTGGTTCAGAAGTTAAACCGTGTCGAGGCAGGGAGGGCCTCCTATTGGTTCAGATGTTAAACAGTGTCGAGGCAGGGAGGGCCTCCTATTGGTTCAGATGTTAAACAGTGTCGAGGCAGGGAGGGCCTCCTATTGGTTCAGATGTTAAACAGTGTCGAGGCAGGGAGGGCCTCCTATTGGTTCAGATGTTAAACGGTGTCGAGGCAGGGAGGACCTCCTATTGGTTCAGATGTTAAACAGTGTCGAGGCAGGGAGGGCCTCCTATTGGTTCAGATGTTTTACAGTGTCGAGGCCGGGAGGGCCTCCTATTGGTTCAGATGTTAAACAGTGTCGAGGCAGGGAGGGCCTCCTATTGGTTCAGAAGTTAAACCGTGTCGAGGCAGGGAGGGCCTCCTATTGGTTCAGATGTTAAACAGTGTCGAGGCAGGGAGGGCCTCCTATTGGTTCAGATGTTAAACAGTGTCGAGGCAGGGAGGGCCTCCTATTGGTTCAGATGTTAAACAGTGTCGAGGCAGGGAGGGCCTCCTATTGGTTCAGATGTTAAACGGTGTCGAGGCAGGGAGGACCTCCTATTGGTTCAGATGTTAAACAGTGTCGAGGCAGGGAGGGCCTCCTATTGGTTCAGATGTTTTACAGTGTCGAGGCCGGGAGGGCCTCCTATTGGTTCAGATGTTAAACAGTGTCGAGGCAGGGAGGGCCTCCTATTGGTTCAGATGTTTTACAGTGTCGAGGCCGGGAGGGCCTCCTATTGGTTCAGATGTTTTACAGTGTCGAGGCCGGGAGGGCCTCCTATTGGTTCAGATGTTAAACAGTGTCGAGGCAGGGAGGGCCTCCTATTGGTTCAGATGTTTTACAGTGTCGAGGCCGGGAGGGCCTCCTATTGGTTCAGATGTTAAACAGTGTCGAGGCAGGGAGGGCCTCCTATTGGTTCAGATGTTTTACAGTGTCGAGGCCGGGAGGGCCTCCTATTGGTTCAGATGTTTTACAGTGTCGAGGCCGGGAGGGCCTCCTATTGGTTCAGATGTTAAACAGTGTCGAGGCAGGGAGGGCCTCCTATTGGTTCAGATGTTTTACAGTGTCGAGGCCGGGAGGGCCTCCTATTGGTTCAGATGTTTTACAGTGTCGAGGCAGGGAGGGCCTCCTATTGGTTCAGATGTTAAACAGTGTCGAGGCAGGGAGGGCCTCCTATTGGTTCAGATGTTTTACAGTGTCGAGGCCGGGAGGGCCTCCTATTGGTTCAGATGTTAAACAGTGTCGAGGCAGGGAGGGCCTCCTATTGGTTCAGATGTTTTACAGTGTCGAGGCCGGGAGGGCCTCCTATTGGTTCAGATGTTTTACAGTGTCGAGGCCGGGAGGGCCTCCTATTGGTTCAGATGTTAAACAGTGTCGAGGCAGGAAGGGCCTCCTATTGGTTCAGATGTTTTACAGTGTCGAGGCCGGGAGGGCCTCCTATTGGTTCAGATGTTAAACAGTGTCGAGGCAGGGAGGACCTCCTATTGGTTCAGAAGTTAAACAGTGGAAAATGAAGGATCTTTGTGATGGTGTTAAACTAATGAAAATGACAATTGAGTTCTTTGAAATACATTTTCTTTTGTATACTAATGTCACCAAAGCCCTTCATAAACACAAACAAATTATTATTTTTGCAATAGCATATATGAAATGTACTTATGTGTCATTGGCTCAGAGTGGGAGGGGTCTCTCGAGGCCAGGCTTTTCTAGTGTTAATATGTAATGATATAAAAGTGAATAAGAGATTTCCACAGCAAACCTCCTTTGTTCTTTGTTGTGAGTTTGTCCAATTGTTCTGTGCTGAGCTGCTGTGCAGTGTCTACAACAGGTCTAATGAATGATGTGGGCTGTTTTGGCCTGAAGTTAGTTCAGACGATAAGAATTCATGAAACAAGTTCCCACCGACAGAAAGCGCTTGTTCTCCTCAAAGGCCTCTGTGTTCCTATCAGTCACGCCAGGGGAGAAATGTCCACCAGAGCTGTTGTCAAATAATTGAATGTTAATTTCTCTACCATAAGCTGCATCCAACATCGTTTTAGAGAATTGGGCTCCAGAGTGGAGCAGGGGTCTAAGACACTGCATCTCAGTGTTATGTGGGGGGTTCCAGAGTGGAGCAGGGGTCTAAGACACTGCATCTCAGTGCTATGTGGGGGGGCTCCAGAGTAGAGCAGGGGTCTTAGACACTGCATCTCAGTGCTATGTGGGGGGCTCCAGAGTGGAGCAGGGGTCTAAGACACTGCATCTCAGTGTTATGTGGGGGGGTCCAGAGTGGAGCAGGGGTCTAAGACACTGCATCTCAGTGCTATGTGGGGGGGCTCCAGAGTGGAGCAGGGGTCTAAGACACTGCATCTCAGTGCTATATGGGGGGCTCCAGAGTGGAGCAGGGGTCTAAGACACTGCATCTCAGTGCTATATGGGGATCCCAGAGTGGAGCAGGGGTCTAAGACACTGCATCTCAGTGCTATGTGGGGGGTTCCAGAGTGGAGCAGGGGTCTAAGACACTGCATCTCAGTGCTATATGGGGGGCTCCAGAGTGGAGCAGGGGTCTAAGACACTGCATCTCAGTGCTATGTGGGGGGGCTCCAGAGTGGAGCAGGGGTCTAAGACACTGCATCTCAGTGCTATATGGGGGGCTCCAGAGTGGAGCAGGGGTCTAAGACACTGCATCTCAGTGCTATGTGGGGGGTTCCAGAGTGGCACAGGGGTCTAAGACACTGCATCTCAGTGCTATGTGGGGGGGCTCCAGAGTGGAGCAGGGGTCTAAGACACTGCATCTCAGTGCTATATGGGGGCTCCAGAGTGGAGCAGGGGTCTAAGACACTGCATCTCAGTGCTATGTGGGGGGCTCCAGAGTGGAGCAGGGGTCTAAGACACTGCATCTCAGTGCTATATGGGGGGCTCCAGAGTGGAGCAGGGGTCTAAGACACTGCATCTCAGTGCTATGTGGGGGGTTCCAGAGTGGCACAGGGGTCTAAGACACTGCATCTCAGTGCTATGTGGGGGGGCTCCAGAGTGGAGCAGGGGTCTAAGACACTGCATCTCAGTGCTATATGGGGGGCTCCAGAGTGGAGCAGGGGTCTAAGGCACTGCATCTCAGTGCTATGTGGGGGGTTCCAGAGTGGAGCAGGGGTCTAAGACACTGCATCTCAGTGCTATGTGGGGGGGCTCCAGAGTGGAGCAGGGGTCTAAGACCCTGCATCTCAGTGCTATGTGGGGGGCTCCAGAGTGGAGCAGGGGTCTAAGACACTGCATCTCAGTGCTATGTGGGGGGTTCCAGAGTGGAGCAGGGGTCTAAGGCACTGCATCTCAGTGCAAACGGTGTCACTCCAGTACTTGTAAAGCTAGAATGTTGTATTTTTGTTAATTGAACCTATATTTAACTAGGCAAGTCAAGAACAAATTCTTATTTACAATGACGGCCTCCCCCTCTCCTCCCATAGGGCGGTGCACAATTGGCCCAGCATCGTACGAGTTTGGCCGGGGGAGGCCGTCATTGTAAATTTGTTCTTAACTGTCTTGCCTAGTTAAATAAAGAAAAAAGATGACAGTACGTCAACCGGCCTCACAACCGCAGACCATGTGTATGGCGTTGTGTAGGCGAGCGGTTTGTTGACGTCCACGTTGTGAACAGAGCGCCCCGTGGTGGCGGTGGGGTTATGGTATGGGCAGGCACAAGCTACGTACAACGAACACAATTTAATTTTATCCATGGCAATTTTAATGCACTAAAATAATGTGACAAGATCCTGAGGCCCATCGCGAGGCCCATTTTGTTTAAGGTATCTGTGACCAACAGAAGCACCTCTGTATTCCCAGTCATGTGAAATCCATAGATTAGGGCCTAATGAATCCATTTCAATTGACTGATTTCCTCATATGAATTGTAAGTCAGTCAAATCTATGAAATTGTTGCATGTTGTGTTTATATTTTGGGTTCAGTATATAGCTTGTCTTGCCAGGATAAATCCATTACCTATCAGTATGATTCAAATGTACTGCTGAAAACAGGCTATTATCTTCTGTCAAACACTTTGAACAGTCCAGGGCCCCTTTCCTTTCTCTGGGACATGGAGATGCAGTCACACAGCACCCGATTCCCTATGGGCCCTGGTCTAAAGTAGTGCACTGGATAGGGAACGTGGTGCCATTTTGGACTCAGCCAACAGACTAACGTAAATAAAACAATGCTTACTGTTTCTTTTAGGTTTACTTTCAAGCCCCATACATCATTCCCCTGTCGTACTGTCAAAACAAATCATTGGTATACGATACCCTGATGGCATTTCCTGTTTGAGAAATAATTACAGACTATAATGATATAGCTCTAGAGACCCTCCCTAATGGCACCCTATCCCCAGTATAGTGCACTATGGACCCTGGTCAAATGTAGTGCACTATAAAGGGAATAGGGAGACATTTGGTACACGTCAGTATTGAGTTGGCTAAGGTGACAGTCACAGGCCCTAAACAGTGGGGTTAGCCAGTTCACAAGAGAATGTCTTCTTCGTGGCTCAGAAGAGAATATGTCTTCTTCGTGGAACAGAAGAGAATATGTCTTCTTCGTGGCTCAGAAGAGAATATGTCTTCTTCGTGGAACAGAAGAGAGTATGTCTTCTTCGTGGCTCAGAAGAGAATATGTCTTCTTCGTGGAACAGAAGAGAGTATGTCTTCTTCGTGGCTCAGAAGAGAATATGTCTTCTTCGTGGCTCCGAAGAGAATATGTCTTCTTCGTGGCTCAGAAGAGAATATGTCTTCTTCGTGGCTCAGAAGAGAATATGTCTTCTTCGTGGCTCAGAAGAGAATATGTCTTCTTCGTGGCTCAGAAGAGAATATGTCTTCTTCGTGGCTCCGAAGAGAATATGTCTTCTTCGTGGCTCAGAAGAGAATATGTCTTCTTCGTGGCTCAGAAGAGAATATGTCTTCTTCGTGGCTCAGAAGAGAATAGGTCTTCTTCGTGGCTACATCTACGTATTCTGTTTATTGGTCAAACGGATGAACTACCAATTGACTGTTTCCTCAATTTATAAACATAATTTACTGTGGTCTATTTTGAGACGATCCCTTTAATATGTAGTTAAGTAGAGGTGTGGGTGAGAGGGTTGTTGTAACATTTACTCAGATCACAATACAACATTGTACCATATGCTACAATAAGGTCCAATACAGGGTTGTTGTAGCCTTTTTGTGACCTAGTACAATATCATTCAACACAATGCTATTTTCATGGTCCATCCAATCACATTTGGAATTGACAATAAATGTGGACATCAATTCAATATAAAAGGTTTCAGTACATTTCCTCTGGCAGCCAACCTACTCAGTTACTCTGAATGTGCTATGCCTGACATCACTGTTTGGCTGCAATCTGACGTCTGGCACAGCTATGGCACTACCAGGCTAACTGCATTGTTGAGCCTCCGCTACACCAGCCTGAGGGTGAGCAGAGCCCCATGCCAGACACAGACCAGCCTGAGGGTGAGCAGAGCCCCATGCCAGACACAGACCAGCCTGAGGGTGAGCAGAGCCCCATGCCAGACACAGACCAGCCTGAGGGTGAGCAGAGCCCCATGCCAGACACAGTCCAGCTTGAGTGTGAGCAGAGCCCCATGCCAGACACAGACCAGCCGGAGGGTGAGCAGAGCCCCATGCCAGACACAGACCAGCCTGAGGGTGAACAGAGCCCCATGCCAGACACAGACCAGCCTGAGGGTGAACAGAGCCCCATGCCAGACACAGACCAGCCGGAGGGTGAGCAGAGCCCCATGCCAGACACAGACCAGCCTGAGGGTGAACAGAGCCCCATGCCAGACACAGACCAGCCTGAGGGTGAGCAGAGCCCCATGCCAGACACAGACCAGCCTGAGGGTGAGCAGAGCCCCATGCCAGACACAGTCCAGCTTGAGGGTGAGCAGAGCCCCATGCCAGACACAGACCAGCCTGAGGGTGAGCAGAGCCCCATGCCAGACACAGTCCAGCTTGAGGGTGAGCAGAGCCCCATGCCAGACACAGTCCAGCTTGAGGGTGAGCAGAGCCCCATGCCAGACACAGACCAGCCGGAGGGTGAGCAGAGCCCCATGCCAGACACAGACCAGCCTGAGGGTGAGCAGAGCCCCATGCCAGACACAGACCAGCCAGAGGGTGAGCAGAGCCCCATGCCAGACACAGACCAGCCTGAGGGTGAGCAGAGCCCCATGCCAGACACAGACCAGCCTGAGGGTGAGCAGAGCCCCATGCCACGCTCAGTTAAGGGCAGTTAAAGGGCTCAGTATTCCACTAGTCTTGCTCGCCAGAGTCATGGCTCTGCAGTGTGGTCGTGGTTGTACACTACAAGTTTGCATTTCCTGCTTTACACTGAACATTCTCCGCAACAAAAGAGTGATCAAATTAAGATCCTACATCTGTAATAGGCCTACAGCTGCAATATCTGATAGGACGGATCTAATCTGTACTAAATTAAAATGGAACAATGAAGTTGATGACCACTTTCTCATACATAAAGAGGATATTAATAGTGTAAATAACAGAATTGTTACCAAGCGTCTCCTCTCCTCTTCCACTGTGTTCAGTAGCTGGGAGAACTCCTTGAACGACTGGGCTGGAAAAGAAAGAACATACAGTATCTCTTTAATCTGTCATCTAAGATCAGTTCTGGGTTAAAGGTCATATACACAGTTAAAGTTCAAATGAACGTGGGAAACATCAATGTGGCAGGGGATCGATATAGGTTCCATTAAGTAAATATACATTGATCTATAGTGTCAGGTACTTAAACTAATGTAACAGAGTTTACAGGTCAGAGTATGTTAAATTAATGTAATGGAGTTTACAGGTCAGAGTATGTTAAATTAATGTAACAGAGTTTACAGGTCAGAGTATGTTAAATTAATGTAACAGAGTTTACAGGTCAGAGTATGTTAAATTAATGTAACAGAGTTTACAGGTCAGAGTATGTTAAATTAATGTAACAGAGTTTACAGGTCAGAGTATGTTAAATTAATGTAACAGAGTTTACAGGTCAGAGTATGTTAAATTAATGTAATGGAGTTTACAGGTCAGATTATGTTAAATTAATGTAATGGAGTTTACAGGATGAGTCAATGGATTAAATCATAAGTATGGCTTCAATAAGCATGACAACATAGGGCCCTGGGATCAATAAGCATGACAACATAGGGCCCTGGGTTCAATAAGCATGACAACATAGGGCCCTGGGTTCAATAAGCATGACAACATAGGGCCCTGGGATCAATAAGCATGACAACATAGGGCCCTGGGTTCAATAAGCATGACAACATAGGGCCCTGGGATCAATAAGCATGACAACATAGGGCCCTGGGTTCAATAAGCATGACAACATAGGGCCCTGGGATCAATAAGCATGACAACATATGGCCCTGGGTTCAATAAGCATGACAACATAGGGCCCTGGGTTCAATAAGCATGACAACATAGGGCCCTGGGTTCAATAAGCATGACAACATAGGGCCCTGGGTTCAATAAGTATGACAACATAGGGCCCTGGGATCAATAAGCATGACAACATAGGGCCCTGGGTTCAATAAGCATGACAACATAGGGCCCTGGGTTCAATAAGCATGACAACATAGGGCCCTGGGTTCAATAAGCATGACAACATAGGGCCCTGGGTTCAATAAGCATGACAACATAGGGCCCTGGGTTCAATAAGTATGACAACATAGGGCCCTGGGTTCAATAAGCATGACAACATAGGGCCCTGGGATCAATAAGCATGACAACATAGGGCCCTGGGTTCAATAAGCATGACAACATAGGGCCCTGGGTTCAATAAGCATGACAACATAGGGCCCTGGGTTCAATAAGCATGACAACATGGGGCCCTGGGTTCAATAAGTATGACAACATAGGGCCCTGGGTTCAATAAGCATGACAACATAGGGCCCTGGGATCAATAAGCATGACAACATAGGGCCCTGGGTTCAATAAGCATGACAACATAGGGCCCTGGGTTCAATAAGCATGACAACATAGGGCCCTGGGTTCAATAAGCATGACAACATAGGGCCCTGGGTTCAATAAGCATGACAACATAGGGCCCTGGGTTCAATAAGCATGACAACATAGGGCCCTGGGTTCAATAAGCATGACAACATAGGGCCCTGGGATCAATAAGCATGACAACATAGGGCCCTGGGATCAATAAGCATGACAACATAGGGCCCTGGGATCAATAAGCATGACAACATAGGGCCCTGGGTTCTACTGGGTCTGTATTTAGACAGTGTCTCAGTAGGAGAGCTGGTCCAGGATCAGGTTAGCCATTTCAAACGCAGTCAATAACATTACATGGTGACCTGGTAATGAGAGAGAGAGAGAGAGAAAAAATGAGAGAGAGAACAGAGAGAGAGAGAGAGAACAGAGAAAGAGAGAGAGAGGAAGAGAGAGAGAACACAGAGAGAGAGAGAACAGAGAGAGAGAGAGAGAGATGGAGAGAAGAGAGAGAGAGACAGAGAGAGGGAGAGAGAGAGGAAGAGAGAGAGAAAGAGAGAGAGAACAGAGAGAGATGCAGAGAAAGAGAGAGAGGAAGAGAGAGAGAGAACACACAGAGAGAGAGAGAGAGAGGGAGAGATGAGAAAACCTGACACCTTCAGCACAAAGGGAGACAAACACCTACCTGGAGGTGACATCATTCCCTCCCCATAGACACAACCACAACAACGCCTATAAGAAATCCCGCTATCCCCTCAGATGAACCATCAAACAAGCAAAGTGTCAATACAAAATTAAGCTCTGACGATGTGGCATCAACTATTACAGACTACAAAAGGAAACCCAGACGCGAGCTGCCCAGTGACGCAAGCCTACCAGACGAGCAAAATGCCTTATATGCTGGATTCGAGTCAAGCAACACTGAAGCATGCACGAGAGCACCAGCTGTTCTGGATGACTGTGTGATAACGCTCTCTGTAGCCGATGTGAGCAAGACCTTTAAACAGGTCAACATTCACAAGGCTGCAGGGCCAGACGGATTAACAGGACACGTACTCAGAGCATGTGCGGTCCGCTGACATGTGAAGTGCGCTTCACTGACATGTTCTACCTCTCCCTGACCGAGTCTGTAACACCTACATGTTTTAAGCAAACCACCATAGTCCCTGTGCCAAAGGAAGTAAAGGTAACCTTCCTAAATCCATACCGCCCTGTAGCACTCACGTCTGTTGCCATGAAGTGCTTTGAAAGGCTGGTCATGGCTAACATCAACAGCATCCTCCCAGATACCCTAGACCCACTCCAATTCGCATACCGCCTCAGCAGGTTCACAGATGACAGAATCTCAATCGCACTCCACACTGCCCTTTCCCACCTGGACAAAAAGAACACCTATGTGAAAATGCTGTTCATTGACTGCAGGTCAGCGTTCAACACCATAGAACCCTCAAAGCTCATCACTAAGATAAGGACCCTGGGACTAAACACCTCCCTCTGCAACTGGATTCTGGACTTCCTGACGGGCCGCCCCCAGGTGGTAAGGGTAGACAACAACACATCTGCCACGCTGATCCTCAACACTGGTGCCCCTCAAGGGTGTGTACTTAGTCCCATCCTGTACTCCCTGTTCACCCACGACTACATGGCCAAACACGACTCCAACACCAACAATAAGTTTGCTGACGACACAACAGTGGTAGGCCTGATCACAAACAATGACAAGACAGCCTATAGAGAGGAGGTCAGAGAACTGGCAGTATGGTGCCAGGACAACAACCCCTCCCTCAATGTGAGCAAGACAAAGGAGCTGATTGTGGACTGCAGGAAAAGGCGGGGCCTGTAGGGGTCGAGAGTATCAAGTTCCTTGGTGTCGACATCACCAACGATCCAAGACAGTCATGAAGAGGGCACAACAAAATATTATCTACCTCAAGAGACTGAAAAGATTAGTTCCTCAGATCCTCAAAAAGTACAGCTGCACCATCGAGAGCATCCTGACTGATTACATCACCGCCCGGTATGACAACTGCATGGTTAGTGTAGAAACCTACCAAAAAACAATTGGCCAACAGCCAATGCTATCCCTTTTAGACAATGTCCTGGACAACATCTTTTCATGCAATAGTGAAGATGTAAACTTAGCAGTAGGAAGCCTAAACAGTATATTTGATCTATCAGCTAACATGTCAAATTTTAATTCTGTCAGAAAACCTAAAATGACTAACAACAATGAGAAATGGTTTGATAGAGAATGTAAAACCTTAACAGAAACTGAGAAGACTATCCAACCAAAACCACAGAAACCCAGAACCTGAGCCTTCACTTTGGTGAATCACTAAAACATTACAGAAATACACTACGGAAAATGAGGGAAAGGCATGACAGAAAACAGCTCAATGTGATTGAAGATTCCATTGAATCAAATCACTTCTGGGAAAATTGGAACACACTAAACAAACAACAGTACAAAGAGCCATCTTTCCAAAATGGAGACGTATGGAAAACCACTCCTCCAACCTTTTTCAGCCATATAACAAAGAGCAAACAGCAAAAACATTCACATGATAAATTACAAAACTTAGAATCAGCTATTAATGTGCTGAGCACGAGACGTGGCTTTTAAATTGTATTTATTTATTTATTTCACCTTTATTTAACCAGGTATTTATATATATAACCCTTTATTTAACCAGGTATATATATATATAACCCTTTATTTAACCAGGTATTTATATATATAACCCTTTATTTAACCAGGTATTTATATATAATACCCTTTATTTAACCAGGTATTTATATATATATATATATATATATATATATATATATATATAACCCTTTATTTAACCAGGTATTTATATATATAAGCTTTTATTTAACCAGGTATTTATATATATTACCCTTTATTTAACCAGGTATTTATATATATAACCCTAACCCTTTATTTAACCAGGTATTTATATATATTACCCTTTATTTAACCAGGTATTTATATATATAACCCTTTATTTAACCAGGTATTTATATATATAACCCTTTATTTAACCAGGTATTTATATATATAACCCTAACCCTTTATTTAACCAGGTATTTATATATAACCCTTTATTTAACCAGGTATTTATATATATAACCCTTTATTTAACCAGGTATTTATATATATAACCCTAACCCTTTATTTAACCAGGTATTTATATATATAACCCTAACCCTTTATTTAACCAGGTAGGCCAGTTGAGAACAAGATCTCATTTACAACTGCGACATGGCCAAGATAAAGCAAAGCAGTGCGACAAAAACAACAACACATGGAATAACCAAACATACAGTCAATAACACAATCGAAAAATCTATGTACAGTGTGTGCAAATGTAGAAGATTAGGGAGGTAAGGCAATAAATAGGCCATAGAGGTGAAATAATTACAATTTATCATTAACACTGGAGTGATAGATGTGTAGATTATGATGTGCAGGTAGAGATACTGGGTTGCAAAAGAGCAAGCAGATAAATAACAATATGGGGATGAGGTAGTTGGATGTGCTATTTACAGATGGGCTGTGTACAGGTACAGTAATCGGCAAGCTGCTCTGACAGCTGATGCTTAAAGTTAGAGAGGGAGCTATGGGTCTCCAGCTTCAGATATTTTTTGCTATTCGTTCTAGTCATTGACAGCAGAGAACTGGAAGGAAAGGCGACCAAAGGAAGTGTTGGCTTTGGGGGTGACCAGTGAAATATACCTTCTGGAGCGCGTGCTACAGGTGGGTGCTGCTATGGTGACCAGTGAGCTGAGATAATGCAGGCCTTTACCGAGAAAAGACTTGTAGATAACCTGGAGCCAGTGGGTTTGGCAACAAATATTAAGCGAGGGCCAGCCAACGAGAGCATACAGGTTGCAGTGGTGGATAGTATATGGGGCTTTGGTGACAAAATGGATGGCACTGTGATAGACTACATCCAGTTTACTGTTGGAGGCTATTTTGTAAATGACCGAAGTCAAGGATCGGTAGGATGTCAGTTTGACGAGGGTCTGTTTGGCAGCATGAGTGAAGGATGTTTTGTTGAGAAATAGGAAGCCAATTCTAGCTTTAATGTTGGATTGGAGATGCTTCATGTTAGTCTGGAAGGAGAGTTTACGGTCTAACCAGACACCTAGGTATTTGTAGTTGTCCACATATTCTAAGTCAGAACCGTCCAGAGTAGTGATGCTAGTCGGGTGGGCAGGCGGGTTTGGGCAGCGATCAGTTGAAGAGCATTTAGTTGTACTAGCATTTAGAAGCAGTTGGAGGCCACGGAAGGAGAGTTGTATGGCATTGAAGATCGTTTGAAGGTTTGTCAACACAGTGTCCAAAGAAGGGCCAGATGTATACAGCCACGCTCAAGGTCCTAAACAATATCATAACCGCTATCGATAAAAGACAGTACTGTGCAGCCGTCTTCATCGACCTGGCCAAGACTTTCGACTCTGTCAATCAACACATTCTTATCGGCAGACTCGACAGCTGTGATCTCTTCCCATAACTGTAAGTGGGAATTGATGGGAAATGATGTAAATATATCACTAGCCACTTTAAACAATGCTACCTTATATAATGTTACTTACCCTACATTATTCATCTCATATGTATATGTATATACTGTACTCTATATCAGACTGCATCCTTATGTAATACATGTATCACTAGCCACTTTAACTATGCCACTTTGTTTACATACTCATCTCATATGTATATACTGTACTCGATACCATCTACTGTATCTTGCCTATGCTGCTCTGTACCATCACTCATTCATATATCCTTATGTACATATTCTTTATCCCCTTACACTGTGTATAAGACAGTAGTTTAGGAATTGTTAGTTAGATTACTTGTTGGTTATTACTGCATTGTCGGAACTAGAAGCACAAGCATTTCGCTACACTCGCATTAACATCTGCTAACCATGTGTATGTGACAAATAAAATGTGATTTGATTTGATTTGATTTAAGTATCCCTCTCATTCCCATAATATTGTACTATAAATGTATTTATTAAATGCTTTTGGTTAAAATAATGACTCTTTTACTATTTTTGAAACACACTTTGTCATCACCGTTGTAACGGCGTTCTTCGTTTGTTGAAAGAGAGTCGGTGTAATGACGTTCTTCGTTTGTCGAAAGAGAGTCGGACCGAAATGCAGCGTGTTGGTTACTCATGTTCTTTAATGAAACAAATAACGGAACTATACATGAAATAACGAATAAATATAAAAACAACAAACGGAACGTGAAACCTATTACAGCCTGACTGGTGAACACTAACACAGAGACAAGAACAATCACCCACGAAATACAAAGTGAAAACCAGGCTACCTAAATACGGTTCCCAATCAGAGACAACGAGAATCACCTGACTCTGATTGAGAACCGCCTCAGGCAGCCAAACCTATACAACACCCCTACTCAGCCGCAATCCCAAATACTACAAACCCCAATACGAAAATACAATCCATAAACCCATGTCACACCCTGGCCTAACCAAATATATAACGAAAACACAAAATACAATGACCAAGGCGTGACAGAACCCCCCCCCCCTAAGGTGCAGACTCCCGAACGCACCTCAAAACCATAGGGAGGGTCTGGGTGGGCGTCTGTCCATGGTGGCGGTTCCGGCTCGGGACGTGGACCCCACTTCATAAATGTCATTGTTCCTCCCCTTCGCATCCTGGGATGATTCACCCTCGCCGCCGACCATGGCCGAATAGTCCTCACCCAGAACCCCACTAAACTGAGGAGCAGCTCGTGACTGAGGGGCAGCTCGGGACTGAGGCAGCTCGGGACTGAGAGGCAGCTCGGGACTGAGGGGCAGCTCGGGACTGAGGGGCAGCTCAGCACTGAGAGGCAGCCCAGTACTGAGAAGAAGCCCAGTACTGAGATGAAGCCCAGCCAGGCAGTTGAATCCGGCAGATCCTGGCTGACTGGCGGATCCTGGCTGACTGGCGGATCCTGACTGACTGGCGGATCCTGGCTGACTGGCGGATCCTGGCCGACTGGCGGATCCTGGCTGACTAGCAGATCTGGCAGATCCTGGCTGACTGGCGGATCCTGGCTGACTGGCAGATCCTGGCCGACTGGCGGATCCTGGCTGACTAGCAGATCTGGCAGATCCTGGCTGACTGGCGGATCCTGGCTGACTGGCGGATCTGGAAGAGTCTGGTTGACTGGCATATCTGGAAGAGTCTGGTCGACTGGCAGATCTGGAAGAGTCTGGCTGACTGGCAGATCTGGAAGAGTCTGGTTGACTGGCAGATCTGGAAGAGTCTGGCTGAATGGCAGATCTGGAAGAGTCTGGTTGACTGGTAGATCTGGAAGAGTCTGGCTGACTGGCAGATCTGGAAGAGTCTGGCTGACTGGCAGATCTGGAAGAGTCTGGCTGACTGGCAGATCTGGAAGAGTCTGGCTGACTGGCACATCTGGAAGAGTCTGGCTGACTGGCAGATCTGGAAGAGTCTGGTTGACTGGCAGATCTGGAAGAGTCTGGCTGACTGGCAGATCTGGAAGAGTCTGGCTGACTGGCAGATCTGGAAGAGTCTGGCTGTCTGGCAGATCTGGAAGAGTCTGGCTGACTGGCAGATCTGGAAGAGTCTGGCTGTCTGGCGGATCTGGAAGAGTCTGGCTGACTGGCAGATCTGGAAGAGTCTGGCTGACTGGCGGATCTGGAAGAGTCTGGCTGACTGGCAGATCCTGGCAGACTGACGGCTCTGGCTGCTTCATGCTGACTGACGGCTCTGGCTGCTCTATGCTGACTGGCGGCTCTGGCTGCTCCATGCAGACTGGCAGCTCTGGCTGCTCCATGCAGACTGGCAGCTCCTTGCAGACTGGCAGCTCTAGCTGCTCCATGCAGACTGGCAGCTCCTTGCAGACTGGCAGCTATAGCTGCTCCATGCAGACTGGCAGCTCTGGCTGCTCCATGCAGACTGGCAGCTCCTTGCAGACTGACAGCTCTAGCTGCTCCATGCAGACTGGCTGCTCTGGCTCCTCCATGCAGACTGGTAGCTCCTTGCAGACTGGCAGCTCTAGCTGTCCATGCAGACTGGCAGCTCTGGCTGCTCCATGCAGACTGGCAGCTCCTTGCAGACCGGCCATCTCTAGCTGCTCCATGCAGACTGACAGATCTGGCTGCTCCATGCAGACTAGCAGCTCAGGCTGCTCCGAACAGGCAGGAGGCTCCGGCAGCGCTGGAGAGGAGAAAGGCTCCGACAGGACAGGAGAGGCGAGGCGCACTGTAGGCCTGATGCGTGGTGCTGGCACTGGTGGTATTGGGCCGAGGACACGCACAGGAAGCCTAGTGCGGGGAGCTGCTACCGGAGGGCTGGGGTGTGGAGGTGGTACTGGATAGACCGGACCGTGCAGGCGCACTGGAGCTCTTGAGTACCGAGCCTGACCAACCTTACCTGGTTGAATACTCTCGGTTGCCCTGCCAGTGCTGCGAGGAGGAATAACCCGCACTGGGCTATGTAGGCGAACCGGAGACACCGAGCGCAAGGCTGGTGCCATGTAAGCCGGCCCAAGGAGACACACTGGAGACCAGATGCGTAGAGCCGGCTTCATGGCATTTGGCTCGACGCTCAATCTAGCCCGGCCGATATGCGGAGCTGAAATATACCGCACCGGGCTATGCACCCGCACTGGGGACACCGTGCGCACCACTGCATAACACGGTGCCTGCCCGGTCTCTCTAGCCCCCCGGTAAGCACAGGGAGTTTGCGCAGGTCTCCTACCTGACGCAGCCATACTCCCTGATAGCCCCCCCCCAAGAAATTTTTGGGGCTGCTTTTCGGGCTTCCTTGCCAACCGTGTTCCCTCGTATCGTCGGCTCCTGTCTCCGACTGCCTCTGCTCTCCTTAGTGCCTCCACCTGTTCCCATGGGAGGCGATCTCTTCCGGCCAATATCTCCTCCCAAGTGTAACAACCTTTACCATCCAGCACGTCTTCCCATGTCCATACTCCGAATAATTCCTCCTCCCTTTGCTGCTCCAGCTGTCGCTGCCTGTTAACACGCTGCTCGGTCCGAGTGTGGTGGGTGATTCTGTAACGACGTTCTTCGTTTGTCGAAAGAGAGTCGGACCGAAATGCAGCGTGTTGGTTACTCATGTTCTTTAATGAAACAAATAACGGAACTATACATGAAATAACGAATAAATACAAAAACAACAAACGGAACGTGAAACCTATTACAGCCTGACTGGTGAAACTAACACAGAGACAGGAACAATCACCCACGAAATACACAGTGAAACCCAGGCTACCTAAATACGGTTCCCCATCAGAGACAACAAGAATCACCTAACTCTGATTGAGAACCGCCGCAGGCAGCCAAACCTAAACTAAACACACCCCTAATCAACCACAATCCCAATGCCTTCAAAAACCCCAATACGACAACACAATAACATAAACCCATGTCACACCCTGGCCTGACCAACTAACTAACTAAAACACAAAATACTAAGACCAAGGCGTGACAACCGTGCTGTGGGTCTCCAATCCTTCTCAATTTGTCAAGTCACAAGCCTCCACTGGTGCAAAAACAAGAAGTGTGTAGTTAAAATTGGCATAAAACACACACATGTCTTCCCATAGGGCCGTGAGGTGAGGCAGGGACGCAGCATGAACCCCACCCTCTTCAACATATATATCACAGAATTGGTGAGGGCACTAGAACAGTCTGCAGCACCCTGCCTCACCCTACTAGAATGTGAAGTCAAATGTCTACTGTTCGCTGATGATCTGGTGCTTCTGTCCCCAACCAAGGAGGGCCTACAGCAGCACCTAGATCTT
This sequence comes from Oncorhynchus masou masou, assembly GCF_036934945.1. Taxonomy (NCBI): domain Eukaryota; kingdom Metazoa; phylum Chordata; class Actinopteri; order Salmoniformes; family Salmonidae; genus Oncorhynchus; species Oncorhynchus masou. The sequence goes on from NC_088224.1 coordinate 97,445,273, forward strand.
CTGCACAGATTCTGTCAGACCTGGGCCCTGACAGTAAATCTCAGTAAGACTAAAATAATGGTGTTCCAAACAAGGTCTAGTCACCAGGACAACAAATACAAATTCTAGAAACTGTTGCCCTAGAGCACACAAATAACTATACATACCTCAGCCTAAACATCAACACCACAGATAACTTCCACAAGGGTGTGAACGAGCTGAGAGACAAGGCAAGAAGGGCCTTCAATGCCATCAAAAAGAACATAAAACTCAACATCCCAATTTGGATCTGGCTAAAAATACTTTAATCAGTTATAGAACCCATTGCTCTTTTTGGTCCGCTCACCAACCAAGAAATCACAAAATGGGACAAACACCCAATTGAGACAGAATTCAACTAAAAATATACTTAGTGTACAACACAAACAAACAATTAGCCCGATACCCACTAATGATCAAAATCCAGAAAAGAGACGTTAAATTCTACAACCACCTAAAAGGAAGTGATTCCCAAACCTTCCATAACAAAGACATCACCTACAGATAGATTAACCTGGAGAAGAGTCCCCTAAGCAAGCTGGTCCTGGGGCTCTGTTCACAAACACAAACAGACCCCACAGAGCCCCAGGACAGCAACACATTGAGACTAGAGGTCGACCGATTAATCGGAATGGCCGATTTCAAGTTTTCATAACAATCGGAAATCTGTATTTTTGGGCGCCGACTTGCCGATAAAAAATATATATAGAAATATTTTTTTATACCTTTATTTAACTAGGCAAGTCAGTTAAGAACACATTCTTATATTCAATGATGGCCTTGGAACGGTGGGTTAACTGCCTTGTTCAGGGGCAGAACGACAGATTTTCACCTTGTCAATCTTGCGTTGAAAAATCAGAATCGGTCGACCTCTAATTGAGACCCAACCAAATCATGTGAAAACAAAAAGATAACTATTTGACACACTGTAACCAAAAAACAGAGCACATTGGAACACTATCTGTCCCTAAACAGAAAGTACACAGAATACCTGGCCACTGTGACTGGCCCAAAGGTAAGAAAAACCTTGACTATGTACAGATGTGCATAGCCCTGCTTTTGAGAGAGGTCGACATTATCACGCCCTGAACTGGGCACCCAGGTGTCATCCATATTCCTTATTATCCCATGTGTATTTATACCTGTGTCCTCTGTCTGTTTGTTGCCAGTTCGTCTTGTTCGTTCCATACCATTCTAACCAGCATGCTCTTGTCAGCTACTTTCGTTTCCCAGCCTTTCTTTTCTTGTCCACCTCTGCCTGTCCTGACCCTGTACACGCCCACCTGACCTCTCTGCCTGACCCTGTACCCGCCCACCTGACCTCTCTGCCTGACCCTGTACCCGCCCACCTGACCTCTCTGCCTGACCCTGTACCCGCCCACCTGACCTCTCTGCCTGACCCTGAGCCTGCTGTCCTGTACATTTTCCTTACTCTGGATTTTCGACCCCTGCCTTGACCTGTCTTTGCCTGCCCCTGTTGCCACAATAAACAGTGTTACTGCGACAGTCTGCATCTGGATCTTACCTTGATGCCTGGTAGCCATATGCAGATGTGCACACTGCCCACAAAATGAGGTGGAAACTGAACTGCACTGCCAAATGTATGACCACATGAGAGACACATATTTCCCTCTGATCACACAGACCCACGAAAAAACAAATCAAACATTGATGAACTCCCATATCTGTTAGTTGAAAAACCGGAGTGTACCATCACCGCAGCAAGATGTGTGGTCCGTTGCCATGAGAAAAGGGAAACCAGTGAAGCACAAACACCATTTTAAATACAACCTATATTTATCTGTTAATTTAATTTTTCTTTCATACTTCACCTACTTGCATCATTGTTACAACGCTGTACATAGACAATAATATAACATTTCAAATGTTTATATTCTTAGAAAATAAATGTGAGTGTAATGTTTACTAATGCTACCCTTGTTTATTTCCCATTTGTTGATTGTCTATTCCATTTGCTTTGGCAATGTAAACATACGTTTCCCATACAACTCAAGCCCTTTGAATTACATTTAATTGAGAGGGGGGAGAGAGAGAGATAGGGGGAGGAGAAACAGGGGAAGAGAGAGACAGAGAGAGCGGGGAGAGAGAGAGATAGGGGGAGGAGAAACAGGGGAAGAGAGAGACAGAGAGAGGGGGGAGAGAGAGATAGGGGGAGGAGAAACAGGGGAAGAGAGAGAGAGAGAGAGAGCGGGGAGAGAGAGAGATAGGGGGAGGAGAAACAGGGGAAGAGAGAGACAGAGAGAGGGGGAGAGAGAGAGATAGGGGGAGGAGAAACAGGGGAAGAGAGAGACAGAGAGACGGGGGAGAGAGAGATAGGGGGAGGAGAAACAGGGGAAGAGAGAGAGAGAGAGAGAGAGCGGGGAGAGAGAGAGATAGGGGGAGGAGAAACAGGGGAAGAGAGAGACAGAGAGAGGGGGGAGAGAGAGATAGGGGGAGGAGAAACAGGGGAAGAGAGAGACAGAGAGAGCGGGGAGAGAGAGAGAGATAGGGGGAGGAGAAACAGGGGAAGAGAGAGACAGAGAGAGCGGAGAGAGAGAGATAGGGGGAGGAGAAACAGGGGAAGAGAGAGACAGAGAGAGCGGAGAGAGAGAGATAGGGGGAGGAGAAACAGGGGAAGAGAGAGACAGAGAGAGAGGGGAGAAAGAGGGGGTGTTTGTTATGGTCGGTCCACCATTTGCGAAGTGAAACTTAGTCAAAATAAACTTTTGATTTCAACTAATTAAAACATTCTATCATAAAGAGTGCACATGTTGAACATCATAAAAAACATCTGGTCCCCATCTCATGAGGTTAAATAAAACAATTACTTTAGTGTTATAGTGCCTATAAAAGTAACAGGGTTGACTGTAACAGGGTTGTGGATGTAATCTTAAATCAGCCATAAATCCCCAGGGGGAATGGCAGCGTGTTGTCTATATTATAGAGCACTTCATTTCATATAACAAGCTTTTAAAATGCAATGTTGGTGCAACATTTTTACTTCAAATATCAAAGGGACGCAAAAAGCAGTTACTGTCATTAGTTCCTGCCAAGGCAGCAGCTACTCTTCCTGGGGTTTATTATGGATCCCCATTAGTTCCTGTCAAGGCAGCAGCTACTCTTCCTGGGGTTTATTATGGATCCCCATTAGTTCCTGCCAAGGCAGCAGCTACTCTTCCTGGGGTTTATTATGGATCCCCATTAGGTCCTGCCAAGGCAGCAGCTACTCTTCCTGGGGTTTATTATGGATCCCCATTAGTTCCTGCCAAGGCAGCAGCTACTCTTCCTGGGGTTTTTTATGGATCCCCATTAGTTCCTGCCAAGGCAGCAGCTACTCTTCCTGGGCTTTATTATGGATCCCCATTAGTACCTGCCAAGGCAGCAGCTACTCTTCCTGGGGTTTATTATGGATCCCCATTAGTTCCTGTCAAGGCAGCAGCTACTCTTCCTGGGGTTTATTATAGATCCCCATTAGTTCCTGTCAAGTCAGCAGCTACTCTTCCTGGGGTTTATTATGGATCCCCATCAGTTCCTGCCAAGGCAGCAGCTACTCTTCCTGGGGTTTATTATGGATCCCCATTAGTTCCTGTCAAGGCAGCAGCTACTCTTCCTGGGGTTTATTATAGATCCCCCATTAGTTCCTGTCAAGGCAGCAGCTACTCTTCCTGGGGTTTATTATGGATCCCCATTAGTTCCTGTCAAGGCAGCAGCTACTCTTCCTGGGGTTTATTATGGATCCCCCTTAGTTCCTGCCAAGGCAGCAGCTACTCTTCCTGGGGTTTATTATGAATCCCCATTAGTTCCTGCCAATGCAGCAGCTACTCTTCCTGGGGTGTATTATGGATCCCCATTAGTTCCTGCCAAGGCAACAGCTACTCTTCCTGGGGTTTATTATGGATCCCCATTAGTTCCTGCCAAGGCAGCAGCTACTCTTCCTGGGGTTTATTATGGATCCCCATTAGTTCCTGCCAAGGCAGCAGCTACTCTTCCTGGGGTTTTTTATGGATCCCCATTAGTTCCTGCCAAGGCAGCAGCTACTCTTCCTGGGGTTTATTATGGATCCCCATTAGTTCCTGTCAAGGCAGCAGCTACTCTTCCTGGGGTTTATTATGGATCCCCATTAGTTCCTGCCAAGGCAGCAGCTACTCTTCCTGGGGTTTATTATGGATCCCCATTAGGTCCTGCCAAGGCAGCAGCTACTCTTCCTGGGGTTTATTATGGATCCCCATTAGTTCCTGCCAAGGCAGCAGCTACTCTTCCTGGGGTTTATTATGGATCCCCATTAGTTCCTGCCAAGGCAGCAGCTACTCTTCCTGGGGTTTATTATGGATCCCCATTAGTTCCTGTCAAGGCAGCAGCTACTCTACCTGGGGTTTATTATGGATCCCCATTAGTTCCTGTCAAGGCGGCAGCTACTCTTCCTGGGGTTTATTATGGATCCCCATTAGTTCCTGCCAAGGCGGCAGCTTCTCTTCCTGGGGTTTGTTATGGATCCCCATTATTTCCTGCCAAGGCAGCAGCTACTATTCCTGGGGTTTATTATGGATCCCCATTAGTTCCTGTCAAGTCAGCAGCTACTCTTCCTGGGGTTTATTATGGATCCCCATTAGTTCCTGCCAAGACAGCAGCTACCCTTACTGGGGTTTATTATGGATACCCATTAGTTCCTGCCAAGGCAGCAGCTACTCTTCCTGGGGTTTATTATGGATCCCCATTAGTTCCTGCCAAGGCAGCAGCTACCCTTACTGGGGTTTATTATGGATCCCCATTAGTTCCTGCCAAGGCATCCGCTACTCTTCCTGGGGTTTATTATGGATCCCCATTAGTTCCTGCCAAGGCAGCAGCTACTCTTCCTGGGGTTTATTATGGATCCCCATTAGTTCCTGTCAAGGCAGCGGCTACTCTTCCTGGGGTTTATTATGGATCCCCATTAGTTCCTGTCAAGGCAGCATCTACTCTTCCTGGGGTTTATTATGGATCCCCATTAGTTCCTGCCAAGGCAGCAGCTACTCTTCCTGGGGTTTATTTTGGATCCCCATTAGTTCCTGTCAAGGCAGCAGCTACTCTTCCTGGGGTTTATTATGGATCCCCATTAGTTCCTGACAAGGCAGCAGCTACTCTTCCTGGGGTTTATTATGGATACCCATTAGTTCCTGTCAAGGCAGCAGCTACTCTTCCTGGGGTTTATTATGGATCCCCATTAGTTCCTGACAAGGCAGCAGCTACTCTTCCTGGGGTTTATTATGGATCCCCATTAGTTCCTGCCAAGGCGGCAGCTTCTCTTCCTGGGGTTTGTTATGGATCCCCATTATTTCCTGCCAAGGCAGCAGCTACTCTTCCTGGGGTTTATTATGGATCCCCATTAGTTCCTGTCAAGTCAGCAGCTACTCTTCCTGGGGTTTATTATGGATCCCCATTAGTTCCTGTCAAGGCAGCAGCTACTCTTCCTGGGGTTTATTATAGATCCCCATTAGTTCCTGTCAAGTCAGCAGCTACTCTTCCTGGGGTTTATTATGGATCCCCATCAGTTCCTGCCAAGGCAGCAGCTACTCTTCCTGGGGTTTATTATGGATCCCCATTAGTTCCTGTCAAGGCAGCAGCTACTCTTCCTGGGGTTTATTATAGATCCCCCATTAGTTCCTGTCAAGGCAGCAGCTACTCTTCCTGGGGTTTATTATGGATCCCCATTAGTTCCTGTCAAGGCAGCAGCTACTCTTCCTGGGGTTTATTATGGATCCCCCTTAGTTCCTGCCAAGGCAGCAGCTACTCTTCCTGGGGTTTATTATGAATCCCCATTAGTTCCTGCCAATGCAGCAGCTACTCTTCCTGGGGTTTATTATGGATACCCATTAGTTCCTGCCAAGGCAGCAGCTACTCTTCCTGGGGTTTATTATGGATCCCCATTAGTTCCTGTCAAGGCAGCAGCTACTCTTCCTGGGGTTTATTATGGATCCCCATTAGTTCCTGCCAAGGCAGCAGCTACTCTTCCTGGGGTTTATTATGGATCCCCATTAGTTCCTGTCAAGGCAGCAGCTACTCTTCATGGGGTTTATTATGGATCCCCATTAGTTCCTGCCAAGGCAACAGCTACTCTTCCTGGGGTTTATTATGGATCCCCATTAGTTCCTGCCAAGGCAGCAGCTACTCTTACTGGGGTTTATTATGGATCCCCATTAGTTCCTGCCAAGGCAGCAGCTACTCTTCCTGGGGTTTTTTATGGATCCCCATTAGTTCCTGCCAAGGCAGCAGCTACTCTTCCTGGGGTTTATTATGGATCCCCATTAGTTCCTGTCAAGGCAGCAGCTACTCTTCCTGGGGTTTATTATGGATCCCCATTAGTTCCTGCCAAGGCAGTAGCTACTCTTCCTGGGGTTTATTATGGATCCCCATTAGTTCCTGCCAAGGCAGCAGCTACTCTTCCTGGGGATAATTATGGATCCCCATTAGTACCTGCCAAGGCATCCGCTACTCTTCCTGGGGTTTATTATGGATCCCCATTAGTTCCTGTCAAGGCAGCAGCTACTCTTCCTGGGGTTTATTATGGATCCCCATTAGTTCCTGCCAAGACAGCAGCTACCCTTCCTGGGGTTTATTATGGATACCCATTAGTTCCTGCCAAGGCAGCAGCTACTCTTCCTGGGGTTTATTATGGATCCCCATTAGTTCCTGCCAAGGCAGCAGCTACCCTTACTGGGGTTTATTATGGATCCCCATTAGTTCCTGCCAAGGCATCCGCTACTCTTCCTGGGGTTTATTATGGATCCCCATTAGTTCCTGCCAAGGCAGCAGCTACTCTTCCTGGGGTTTATTATGGATCCCCATTAGTTCCTGCCAAGGCAGCAGCTACCCTTACTGGGGTTTATTATGGATCCCCATTAGTTCCTGCCAAGGCTTCCGCTACTCTTCCTGGGGTTTATTATGGATCCCCATTAGTTCCTGCCAAGGCAGCAGCTACCCTTACTGGGGTTTATTATGGATACCCATTAGTTCCTGCCAAGGCAGCAGCTACTCTTCCTGGGGTTTATTATGGATCCCCATTAGTTCCTGCCAAAGCAGCAGCTACCCTTACTGGGGTTTATTATGGATCCCCATTAGTTCCTGTCAAGGCAGCAGCTACTCTTCCTGGGGTTTATTATGGATCCCCATTAGTTCCTGCCAAAGCAGCAGCTACTCTTCCTGGGGTTTATTATGGATCCCCATTAGTTCCTGCCAAGGCAGCAGCTACTCTTCCTGGGGTTTATTATGGATCCCCATTAGTTCCTATCAAGGCAGCAGCTACTCTTCCTGGGGTTTATTATGGATCCCCATTAGTTCCTGTCAAGGCAGCGGCTACTCTTCCTGGGGTTTATTATGGATCCCCATTAGTTCCTGTCAAGGCAGCGGCTACTCTTCCTGGGGTCCAGCAACATTAAGGCAGTTATACAGGCAGTTATACAGGCAGTTATACAGTGCCTTTGGAAGGTTTTCAGACAGCTTGACTTTTTCTACATTTTGTTACCTAACAGCCTTATTCTAAAATTGATTTTTTTTTTAAATCCTCATCAATCTACACACAATAAATACCCCATAATGACGAAGCAAAAACAGGTTTTTGGAACATTTAGCTAATTTATTACAAAAAAAAACACATTTACATAAATATTCAGACCCCTTACTCAATACTTGCTTAATAAAGCACATTTGGCAGTGATTACAGCATCGATTCATCTTGGGTATGATACTAGAAGCTTGCCACTCTTGTATTTGGTGAGTTTCTCCCATTTTTCTCTGCAGATCCTCTCAAGCTCTGTCAGGTTGGATGGGGATCGTCGCTGCACAGCTATTTTCAGGGTCTCTCCAGAGATGTTTGATCAGGTTCAAGTCCATGCTATGGCTGGGCCACTCAAGGACATTCAGAGACTTGTCCCAAAGCCACTCCTGCGTTGTCTTGGCTGTGTGCTTAGGGTCGTTGTCCTGTTGGAAGGTGAACCTTTGCCGCAGTTTGAGGTCATGGGTGCTCTGGAGTAGGTTTTCATGAAGGATCTCTCTGTACTTTGCTCTGTTCATCTTTCCCTCGACCTTGACTAGTCTCACTTGGTATTCAGGCTAAAGAGTTCAATCATTTATTCATCAGACCAGATAATCTTGTTTCTCATGGTCTGAGAGTCTTTAGGTGCCTTTGGGCAAAGTCCAAGTGGGCTGTCATGTGCCTTTTACTGAGGACTGGCTTCAGTCTGGTCACTCTACCATAAAGGCCTGATTGATGGAGCGCTGCAGAGATGGTTGTCCTTCTGGAAGGTTCTCCCATCTCGACAGAGAAACTCTAGAGCTCTGTCAGAGTGACCATGAGGTTCTTGGTCACCTCCCTGACGAAGGCCCTTCTCCACCGATTGCTCAGTTTGGCCAGCTCTTTGAAGAGTCTTGGTGAAGAGTCAAATGTCTTCCATTTAAGAATCATGGAGGCCACTGTGTTCTTGGGGACCTTCAACGCTGCAGACATGTTTTGGTATCATTCCCCAGATCTGTGCCTCGACACAATCCTGTCTCTGAGCTCTACAGACCATTACTTCAACCTCATGGCTTGGTTTTTGCTCCGACATGCACTGTCAACTGTGGGACTTTATATAGACAGGTGACAGCCTTTCCAAATCATGTCAAATTAGATTTACCATAGGTGGACTCAAATCAAGTTGTAGGAACATCTCAAGGATGATCAATGGAAACAGGACCTGATCACCTGAGCTCATTTTCAAGTCTCATAGCAAAGGGGCTGAATACTTATCTAAATAAGATATTTCTGGTTTTAATTTTTAATACATTTGCAGAAATGTCTAAAAACCTGTTTTCTCCTTGTCATTATGGGTAAACCTGTTTTCTCCTTGTTATCGATAATGTTTAAAGCCACACTGAAGTCTAACAAAAAAAGCTCCTACAATCTTTTTATCATCAATTTCTCTCAGCCAATCATTAGTCATTTGTGACCAATTTTAGGAAACTAGGTGTATGTCGCGGGCCACTATTTCACAGGAGAACTGTTTGAAAGTAAACTGTGTTTTTTGGGCAGAAAGCCTCCTCGAACATGTGCATTTTCATGTGCCTTAATAATAAACGTGTACGCCATCTTTAAATACAACTACTATTGTTAAATTACGAGCCTGGTTGTTTTAGCCACGGAAAAATAGAGCAACCTTCCCACTAGCCATGATTGGCTAAGATAATAAGTGGGCTGGACATGCTGACAGATGAGTTTGGATTGGTCAGCCACGGTTCTGTCTATTTGAGCTGGTCGGTATGTCTTGGTAATCCTGTCCAACATGGCTTTTTAAAAATGTATTGAGTTTTGAAATCAGTGGAATTAGAGATTGATAGCTAAGGAGATGGAGAAAACACCTGTCTATACAGGTACGACAGTCTAACTTGCTACATTTTCAGATATTAAACATTTCTAATTTTGACAGAAAGTAGTTTAATTTCAAGTTAAAGTATAATCTAGATAATGTTAGCTGGCTGGCTCGCTAGCTAACGTTGTGTATGATCTTATTCTTCCTATCTCAGACACATGCTTGACTAGTTATAGCCATAGAACCTGGTTGGTTAGCTACCTGCAGATTCATGCAGGGTAGTGTAACGTCATGAGTTGGGATTATGGTCCATTGTTTAGCTCGCTAGCTAGCAGGACACCACTAATCTAAGGTTCTTTCAACTCCAGAACACAGGACACCACTAATCTAAGGTTCTTTCAACTCCAGAACACAGGACACCACTAATCTAAGGTTCTTTCAACTCCAGAACACAGGACACCACTAATCTAAGGTTCTTTCAACTCCAGAACACAGGACACCACTATTCTAAGGTTCTTTCAACTCCAGAAAAGAGGACAACACTCATCTAAGGTTCTTTCAACTCCAGAACACATGACACCACTCATCTAAGGTTCTTTCAACTCTAGAACACAGGACACCACTCATCTAAGGTGTGTTCCACTCCAGAACACAGGGCACCACTCATCTAAGGTTCTTTCAACTCCAGAACACAGGACACCACTCATCTAAGGTTCTTTCAACTCCAGAACACAGGGCACCACTCATCTAAGGTTCTTTCAACTCCAGAACACATGACACCACTCATCTAAGGTTCTTTCAACTCCAGAACACAGGACACCACTCATCTAAGGTTTGTTCCACTCCAGAACACAGGACACAGTGAAAGAGAAGAAGTCAGGCCATGATGAAGAAAACAGCCCCTGTAAATTTGAGAACAACTAACATTTCTTTATTGCCTCCATCAATCTAGTTGTCTAGCTGTCCCATTGATTCTGTGATTACTGGTGTAATATGTTGTAGGATTTTGAATGTCACTACAGGAAGTAGAGAATGGAATCAATACAAGGTCAGCGGAACCCGTCTGCTCCTACAGACAGAGGATGTATCCCCAATGGCACCCTGTTACCAGATCCCTATCAGAGCCATAGGGCTCTGGTCAACAGTAGTGCACTATATAGGGAAAATTATGTAATTTGGGACACACACACAGACAGGCTCCTGGTGACTCTGGGGGAAGAGAGGAGCATCAAAGTAGATTGGTTCTATGCTGCATCAAGACGCAGACTATGGGTTCACTGTCTGGGGTCCAGTCAAGTCAGTCAGAAAGAACAACAGTTTCCATTGATGGCCAGACGATCACACCTTTTCTCCTCGGATAGTAATTCTGCTGTCTTGGCCTTTCGCTGTTTGGGAATGGTGGCAAGGGATCACACTTTGAAAAAGTTGTATCAGTTTTAAACAGATATCGAACAGTCCGATTCATCCCAACACAATGGTGTACAATGTTGCAGCCTATACAACTAAACAACATCGGAAACTATCAGAAAACAAATCTATGTAAATGTCTGAGACCCATTAAATCTATGTAAATGTCTGAGACCCATTAAATCTATGTCATTCTTTGAAATGTGAATAAGCTCTCCTGCCACTGTGTCTTTAATCCTACTGTTTGTCTGTACTGCGATCATGTATTCAAAGACGTACCCTGCTATGTATTCCCTTCTGTTAGTCAGTCAATAAAAAAGCTTTCCAAGAGAAGCCCGAGGCGCTGTGGCCCATGCCTGCTCCTCCCGCGGCTACGGCATAGAATCAGGAACCAGCTCTGTCTATCTGGGCAGACGAGCTGACGAAATGAACACGTTATGACTGTGTTATGACTGTGTCAAAATGAACATGTTATGACTGTGTCAAAATGAACACGTTATGACTGTGTCAAAATGAACACGTTATGACTGCGTCAAAATGAACACGTTATGACTGCGTCAAAATGAACACGTTATGACTGTGTCAAAATGAACACGTTATGACTGTGTGAAAATGAACACGTTATGACTGTGTCAAAATGAACACGTTATGACTGTGTCAAAATGAACACGTTATGACTGTGTCAAAATGAACACGTTATGACTGCGTCAAAATGAACACGTTATGACTGTGTCAAAATGAACACGTTATGACTGTGTCAAAATGAACACGTTATGACTGTGTCAAAATGAACACGTTATGACTGTGTCAAAATGAACACGTTATGACTGTGTCAAAATGAACATGTTATGACTGCGTCAAAATGAACACGTTATGACTGTGTCAAAATGAACACGTTATGACTGCGTCAAAATGAACACGTTATGACTGCGTCAAAATGAACACGTTATGACTGTGTCAAAATGAACACGTTATGACTGTGTCAAAATGAACACGTTATGACTGTGTCAAAATGAACACGTTATGACTGTGTTATGACTGTGTCAAAATGAACACGTTATGACTGCGTCAAAATGAACACGTTATGACTGCGTCAAAATGAACACGTTATGACTGCGTCAAAATGAACACGTTATGACTGTGTCAAAATGAACACGTTATGACTGTGTCAAAATGAACACGTTATGACTGTGTCAAAATGAACACGTTATGACTGCGTCAAAATGAACACGTTATGACTGTGTTATGACTGTGTCAAAATGAACACGTTATGACTGTGTCAAAATGAACACGTTATGACTGTGTCAAAATGAACACGTTATGACTGTGTCAAAATGACACACTATTCCCTTCATAGTGCACGACTTGAGCACTACGTCCCTACGAGAGAGGTAAAAAAGAGAGGAAGAGGAAGTCAGGGGACGACTGGGTAACAGGTGTGGCGTAGCGGTCTAAACGCACTGCATCTCAGCGCTAGAGGCGTCACTACAGACCCTGGTTAGTTTCCAGGTTGTATCACTACCGGCCGTGATTGGGAGTCCCATAGGGCGGTGCACATTTGGCCCAGTGTCGTCCTGGTTAGGGTTTGGCCCGGGGTAGACCAACGATGTGAATACAAGTTGTTCTTAACTGACTTGCCTAGTTAAATAAAGGTTCAATCAAATAAATAATGTTGTTGTTGATCCCTGGGTTACTGTATATATTCTACTCAGTGGTTATGTGTTGTTGTTGATCCCTGGGTTACTGTATATAGTCTACTCAGTGGTTATGTGTTGATGATCCCTGGGTTACTGTATATAGTCTACTCAGTGGTTATGTGTTGTTGATCCCTGGGTTACTGTATATAGTCTACTCAGTGGTTATGTGTTGTTGTTGATCCCTGGGTTACTGTATATAGTCTACTCAGTGGTTATGTGTTGATGATCCCTGGGTTACTGTATATAGTCTACTCAGTGGTTATGTGTTGTTGTTGATCCCTGGGTTACTGTATATAGTCTACTCAGTGGTTATGTGTTGTTGATCCCTGGGTTACTGTATATAGTCTACTCAGTGGTTATGTGTTGTTGATCCCTGGGTTACTGTATATAGTCTACTCAGTGGTTATGTGTTGTTGTTGATCCCTGGGTTACTGTATATAGTCTACTCAGTGGTTATGTGTTGTTGATCCCTGGGTTACTGTATATAGTCTACTCAGTGGTTATGTGTTGTTGATCCCTGGGTTACTGTCTATAGTCTACTCAGTGGTTATGTGTTGTTGATCCCTGGGTTACTGTATATAGTCTACTCAGTGGTTATGTGTTGTTGTTGATCCCTGGGTTACTGTATATAGTCTACTCAGTGGTTATGTGTTGTTGTTGATCCCTGGGTTACTGTATATAGTCTACTCAGTGGTTATGTGTTGTTGTTGATCCCTGGGTTACTGTATATAGTCTACTCAGTGGTTATGTGTTGTGATGTCAGAAGGTGAATTCACCAATTTGTAAGTCGCTCTGGATAAGACCGTCTGCTAAATGACTTAAATGTAAATGTGTTGTTTCCTTCGCATGATGCTAGAAGACCAAAGCGAAAGTAATATGAAGTTTTGGACAAACAAGTGATGCTTCTTGATAATCAGTGTTTATTCTCCAAAAAAACAAATGACTTGCAGGAACACGTGTTTGTTGGGGGGGATTCTAATTAGTTTGACATTTGACAATGTTAAACCAACAGGACCAAATTAAAATAGAAACGTAACAACTGACAGACCACAGCTCAGAACGATGTCTGAAGAGAGAGGGAGAGGCCCTCCTCGTTCCGGTCTCGTTGGAGGACTTACCAATATTGACCTCGTCGTCTGTCTCTGCGTCTCCTATACACTCAAACTGGAACTCCTGGAGGGACTGAGAGAACTTCTGGACCGCAGTAGACAGATCTGGAACCAGAGAGGGTCTGTGTCAGTCAGAGATATATACCGATCTGGAGGAACCAGAGAGGGTCTGTGTCATAGAGATATACACAGATCTGGAACCAGAGAGGGTCTGTGTCAGTCAGAGATATATACCGATCTGGAGGAACCACAGAGGGTCTGTGTCATAGAGATATACACAGATCTGGAACCAGAGAGGGTCTGTGTCATAGAGATATACACAGATCTGGAGGAACCAGAGAGGGTATGTGTCATAGAGATATACACAGATCTGGAGGAACCAGAGAGGGTCTGTGTCATAGAGATATACACAGATCTGGAGGCAGAGAGGGTATGTGTCATAGAGATATGCACAGATCTGGAGGAACCAGAGAGGGTATGTGTCATAGAGATATGCACAGATCTGGAGGAACCAGAGAGGGTCTGTGTCATAGAGATATACACAGATCTGGAGGCAGAGAGGGTATGTGTCATAGAGATATGCACACATCTGGAGGAACCAGAGAGGGTGTGTGTCATAGAGATATACACAGATCTGGAGGAACCAGAGAGGGTATGTGTCATAGAGATATACACAGATCTGGAGGAACCAGAGAGGGTATGTGTCATAGAGATATACACAGATCTGGAGGCAGAGAGGGTATGTGTCATAGAGATATGCACACATCTGGAGGAACCAGAGAGGGTATGTGTCATAGAGATATACACAGATCTGGAGGAACAAGAGAGGTTATATGTCATAGAGATATTCAAAGATCTGGAGGAACCAGAGAGGGTATCTGTCATAGAGATATCCACAGATCTGGAGGAGGCAGAGAGGGTATGTGTCATAGAGATATACACAGATCTGGGAGAGGCAGAGAGGGTATGTGTCAGTCATGATTGTTACTGTTGGACAGAGGTAATAGATGGGGATGTGGAATCTCTCCTTAGCTGAAATGTCTCCTCTATCATCGCCCAATTGCTAGCTTTTCGGTGGCGCAACTGTGTAAGGACGTTTCAGGAAGGTGGTCACGTGCTTGGGAGGCAGAGGTCAGGGTCGGTGTGAGCTACAGAGGGTGGCAGTGCTATGGCTAAGCGAGCAAGGTGACGTATATAGTATACCATTATACCATGTACCATTATAACATGTATATAGTATAACATACATAGTATACCATTAAACAATGTATATAGTATACCATTATACCATCTATATAGTATACCATTATACCATGTACAGTATACCATTATAACATGTATATAGTATAACATACATAGTATACCATTATACCATGTATATAGTATACAATTATACCATGTATATAGTATACCATTATATAATGTATATAGTATACCATGTATATAGTATAACACATATACTATACCATTATAACATGTATATAGTATACCATTATATAATGTATATAGTATACCATGTATATAGTATACCATTATACCATGTATTTAGTATAACACACACAGTATACCATAATACCATGTATCTAGTATACCATTATACCATGTATTTAGTATAACACACACAGTATACCATAATACCATGTATATAGTATACCATTATACCATGTACATAGTATAACATACATAGTATACCATTATACCATGTATATAGTATAACATACATAGTATACCATTATACCATCTATATAGTATAGCATTATACCATGTATATAGTATACCATTATACCTTGTATATAGAATAACATACATAGTATACCATTATACCATGTATATAGTATACCATTATATAATGTATATAGTATACCATGTATATAGTATAACACATATACTATACCATTATAACATGTATATAGTATACCATTATATCATGTATATAGTATACCATTATACCATGTATGGTCAGCTCGCATCCGCTACAAGACCATGGTGCTTGCCTACGGAGCTGTGAGGGGAACGGCACCGCAGTACCTCCAGGCTCTGATCAGGCCCTACATTTACATTTACATTTACATTTAAGTCATTTAGCAGACGCTCTTATCCAGAGCGACTTACAAATTGGTGAAACTACATCCAAACAAGGGCACTGCGTTCATCCACCTCTGGCCTGCTCGCCTCCCTACCACTGAGGAAGTACAGTTCCCGCTCAGCCCAGTCAAAACTGTTCGCTGCTCTGGCCCCCCAATGGTGGAACAAACTCCCTCACGACGCCAGGACAGCGGAGTCAATCACCACCTTCCGGAGACACCTGAAACCCCACCTCTTCAAGGAATACCTAGGATAGGATAAAGTAATCCTTCTCACCCCCCCCTAAATGATTTAGATGCACTATTGTAAAGTGGCTGTTCCACTGATGTCAGAAGGTGAATTCACCAATTTGTAAGTCGCTCTGGATAAGAGCGTCTGCTAAATGACTTAAATGTAAATGTAAATGTATATACTATACCATGTATATAGTATACCATTATACCAAGGATATAGTATAACATACATAGTATACCATTATACCATGTATATAGTATACCATACATAGTATACTATTATAACATGTATATAGTATACCATTATACCATGTATATTGTATACCATTATACCATGTATATAGTATCCCATTATACCATGTATATAGTAGAGCATTTTTCTGAAACCAGCTAGAATCAAATCAAATCATATGTATTTATATAGCCCTTCGTAGATCAGCTGATATCTCAAAGTGCTGTACAGAAACCCAGCCTACAACCCCAAACAGCAAGCAATGCAGGTGTAGAAAGCATGATGTCCTCAATCTCACACAAATTAAAAAGGAACCTGCCAGGTACAACCCCAAACAGCAATGCAGGTGTAGAAGCCTTCATCTCCTGAAATGTTTTGGGTATGAAACATGATGGTCAGATTGTGGATATTACTGGTCTGTGGCGTGGATATTACTGGTCTGTGGCGTCAGCATGGGGCTTAATGGACACAACAAGGCTAGTCTTTTACAAACATTCGTTCTTGCTATTATATACAGTAGGTTAGGTACAACAGGCTCGTCTGTGTCAAATTAACCATACAGATATAATTCAAAGCAACATGGAGGTTTCAGCGCTGAGAGCATGATAATCATCAGTAGTAATTATATATTTCCTGACCTCTCTCAATTATATTTATCCTAGTCAGCGGAAGGTGAGCGTTGGTCTCGGATATTAAAGAAAACTGGTATTTAACCCTCTTCATTCAGAGACGCTGCTCAGTGTGTGGTGTGTGGTGTGTGTGTGTGTATGATGTGTGTGTATGGTGTATGTATGCTGTGTGTGTGTATGTGTGGTGTGTGTGTGTTGTGTATGGTATGTGGTGTGTGTGTGCATGCGTGCTGCGTGTGTGTGTGTGGAATGTCTAATGAGTTGCAAGTGAACTATTTGTATTTATTATTTAAGGAGATTGCATTTTCTTACTTTGAGTATAACAACTGTCACTCCTGAACATTACTTTGTTATTACTTTATCCCACATGAAGGTCAAGCCACCGTGCTAAACACACATTTTCTACTGACAAATATGACACATCTATTGTTCTCTCTCTCCTCCCCTCTCTCTCCTTCTCCCTCTCTCTCTCTCTCTCCTCCCTTTCTCAATCACTTCTCTCTGTCCTACTCTCTCTCTTTCTCTCCCCTTCTATTTCTCTCTCTGTCCTACTCTCTCCCCCTCCCTCTCTCTCACTCTCTTCATCCCTCTCTCTCACTCTCTCTTCATCCCTCTCTCTATCTCTCTTTCTTTTCTCTCTCTCTCTCTCTCTCTCTCTCTCTCTCTCTCTCTGAGGAATGTGGTATAACTGCACACATTAAAGAGAAAATGTTGAAACTGAAATTGCTGAAGTTCTGATGTACCTGAGAACATGATGGGGAACTATTGTGGGAAAGTGTTGTGTTGTTGAACAAATTGCTGTTGTATAATTGATATGTCTCTGAGCTTAATACCAATCATAATTACATTTTTTGAAGGCTTTGATGAAAATATTCCTAGTTCGCTTTAGATACAGTGACAATATAATTTGACAGTATATCCCAAATCAACTAGAGGGCTCATATTCCACTTCAGTGGGTCGTCCATGTTATCAATCAACTAGAGGGCTCATATTCCACTTCAGTGGGTCGTTCATGTTATCAATCAACTAGAGGGCTCATATTCCACTTCAGTGGGTCGTTCATGTTATCAATCAACTAGAGGGCTCATATTCCACTTCAGTGGGTCGTCCATGTTATCAATCAACTAGAGGGCTCATATTCCACTTCAGTGGGTCGTCCATGTTATCAATCAACTAGAGGGCTCATATTCCACTTCAGTGGGTCGTCCATGTTATCAATCAACTAGAGGGCTCATATTCCACTTCAGTGGGTCGTCCATGTTATCAATCAACTAGAGGGCTCATATTCCACTTCAGTGGGTCGTCCATGTTATCAATCAACTAGAGGGCTCATATTCCACTTCAGTGGGTCGTTCATGTTATCAATCAACTAGAGGGCTCATATTCCACTTCAGTGGGTCGTCCATGTTATCAATCAACTAGAGGGCTCATATTCCACTTCAGTGGGTCGTTCATGTTATCAATCAACTAGAGGGCTCATATTCCACTTCAGTGGGTCGTTCATGTTATCAATCAACTAGAGGGCTCAAATTCCACTTCAGTGGGTCGTTCATGTTATCAATTCACAGCAGGATATGCTCGTTCAGCTATCCAATCTGTGCCAATTAATTAATTGAAAAAAATAAATGACATTCCATTCACTGTGGCTTCCATCATATCAAAAACATTTGTTTACCCTGGCTGTGAATTGAATGATATTTACGTATCATAAAGTTGATCTTTTAGATGTTTTAATGTTTGACTACATTTGTGGATTCATTGGATGTATAAACCGACTGCTGGATTTGGAATACAAAGAGAATACAAAGAGAATACAAAGAGAATACAAAGAGAATACAAAGAGAATACAAAATTATGATAGTGTGCAAAAGGCCTCAAATGTATGTATATGTATATATACAGTGCCTTGGGAAAGTATTCGGCCCCCTTGAACTTTGCGACCTTTTGCCACATTTCAGGCTTCAAACATAAAGATATAAAACTGTATTTTTTTGTGAAGAATCAACAACAAGTGGGACACAATCATGAAGTGGAATGACATTTATTGGATATTTCAAACTTTTTTAACAAATCAAAAACTGAAAAATTGGACGTGCAAAATTATTCAGCCCCCTTAAGTTAATACTTTGTAGCGCCACCTTTTGCTGCGATTACAGCTGTAAGTCGCTTGGGGTATGTCTCTAGCAGTTTTGATCATCGAGAGACTGAAATTTTTTCCCATTCCTCCTTGCAAAACAGCTCGAGCTCAGTGAGGTTGGATGGAGAGCATTTGTGAACAGCAGTTTTCAGTTCTTTGCACAGATTCTCGATTGGATTCATTACTGTATGAATTGTCATTTATAGCTTTGTTCTAAAAGTGTGTAATTACATTGTTTATCTCCATCTTGACCAACTCATGTTTTAATATATAGAGATTAAGCTTCCAGTAGGATGCTCTGCCAAGGCCATTATCAGAGATAAAAAGTTTAATGTCAATATCAATAGCTCTATGATCAGTAAGGGGAGTGGCCAGGATGTTGACAGAAATACCTTGTTTATCAAAACATTTCGCCACCAGCCAACTGTGGTGATTGTCTGGAGCCTCATTACTCCATGTGAAAGACTTGTCGTTAGGACTTTACTCTCCAAATATCTAGAATATCAAACCTTTCCATAAACTGCCTCAAACTTACATTCATAGAAGTGGACTGTCCCAGAGGCCATTTATCAATTCAATTATTCAGAAAAATATAAAAATCCACGACCTCCTACAAGTAAAGTATTAGGGAACTTGGTTAGCCTACTATAACTAAAGCATTAGGGAACTTGGTTAGCCTACTATAAGTAAAGAATTAGGGAACTTGGTTAGCCTACTATAAGTAAAGCATTAGGGAACTTGGTTAGCCTACTATAAGTAAAGCATTAGGGAGCTTGGTTAGCCTACTATAAGTAAAGCATTAGGGAACTTGGTTAGCCTACTATAAGTAAAGCATTAGGGAACTTGGTTAGCCTACTATAAGTAAAGCATTAGGGAACTTGGTTAGCCTACTATAAGTAAAGCATTAGGGAACTTGGTTAGCCTACTATAAGTAAAGCATTAGGGAACTTGGTTAGCCTACTATAGGTAAAGCATTAGAGAACTTGGTTAGCCTACTATAGGTAAAGCATTAGGGAACTTGGTTAGCCTACTATAAGTAAAGCATTAGGGAAGTTGGTTAGCCTACTATAAGTAAAGAATTAGGGAACTTGGTTAGCCTACTATAAGTAAAGCATTAGGGAGCTTGGTTAGCCTACTATAAGTAAAGCATTAGGGAGCTTGGTTAGCCTACTATAAGTAAAGCATTAGGGAACTTGGTTAGCCTACTTTAAGTAAAGCATTAGGGAACTTGGTTAGCCTACTATAAGTAAAGCATTAGGGAGCTTGGTTAGCCTACTATAAGTAAAGCATTAGGGAACTTGGTTAGCCTACTATAAGTAAAGCATTAGGGAACTTGGTTAGCCTACTATAAGTAAAGCATTAGGGAACTTGGTTAGCCTACTATAAGTAAAGCATTAGGGAGCTTGGTTAGCCTACTATAAGTAAAGCATTAGGGAACTTGGTTAGCCTACTATAAGTAAAGCATTAGGGAACTTGGTTAGCCAATGGAGAATACGCTTTCCCAAAGATTCAAGTAAGTGATCATTTTCAAGTTTGGAATGGTTTCCATAAATATTGGTAACAATAATAATGATGATGTAACAGTTGACAAACAAGATAAAAAAATGTGACCAGAAGGGTCACAGTCGGAGTGCAAAATGATTGGTTAGTGGAAACTCCAGCAGAGTGTTCAGAACCATCAGAGACACATACATCATTACCCCACTGAGATCTCCAGAAGTTCACATTGGTAGAAACTGAATGAGACTCTTGAAAAAACTGTTTAAAGCAGTTTGGCAACTTTACATTACGTCTTAACCCCCTGCATTGAGTGAAACTATAGACAACGAAAAAGTGGAATATAGAACAGAATGTACTACGAGCTAAACAACAATCGCAAATCGAGTAAATCTGAAAAGAAACCAGCGTACACACAATATAGACATAAATGATTGAGTAAGAATAGTTTAAGCATAACAAAGATAACTGCCAGAACAAGAAACAACAAAGAGCTTGCTCACAGCCTATACTACATATCAGAAGTGAGAGAACAAATAAAATAGTAAATATCCATTTCTCCAGTAGTCCTGTGCAGTTAGAACGAAGGTGAAATCACCTTAAGAGCCGGGAGTGGGATCTGCTCACATCAGAGGTAGCTATCTAGGTTGACCACTAAGCACAGCTAATGACAGTCCTCAAGAAGGAAGGTTTCTTTTGGATCCGTTGATGAAAGCGCGTCCTCCATTGAAGTAAGCAGCTTCCCCTCTTTTCCTACTTTTCCACAGCTGGCCACATTCTCTCTCCTTTCTCTGTCTGCTTTCAAGAGGACTTCAGCAAACCGCAGGTTGTTGTCACGTAGGAAAGTTGATTTCTCTGTCTGCTTTCAAGAGGACTTCAGCAAACCGCAGGTTGTTGTCACGTAGGAAAGTTGATTTCTCTGTCTGCTTTCAAGAGGACTTCAGCAAACCGCAGGTTGTTGTCACGTAGGAAAGTTGATTTCTCTGTCTGCTTTCAAGAGGACTTCAGCAAACCGCAGGTTGTTGTCCCGTAGGAAAGTTGATTTCTCTGTCTGCTTTCAAGAGGACTTCAGCAAACCGCAGGTTGTTGTCCCGTAGGAAAGTTGATTTCTCTGTCTGCTTTCAAGAGGACTTCAGCAAACCGCAGGTTGTTGTCACATAGGAAAGTTGATTTCTCTGTCTGCTTTCAAGAGGACTTCAGCAAACCGCAGGTTGTTGTCCCGTAGGAAAGTTGATTTCTCTGTCTGCTTTCAAGAGGACTTCAGCAAACCGCAGGTTGTTGTCACATAGGAAAGTTGATTTCTCTGTCTGCTTTCAAGAGGACTTCAGCAAACCGCAGGTTGTTGTCCTGTAGGAAAGTTGATTTCTGTCTGCTTTCCAAGTAGCATCCCTGGAGATCCGTGATGTGAACTGAGGAACGACACCTCTGGGCTTGGAGTCACCCTGACTCCTCGTGCCCTCGGCGATGTACAGTGTTTGCAAGCTTAGCCTTCTCCTCAGTTAGGATAGCTTGGCAGACTTTGATGGTCTCTTGCCGCACGTTCTCCCCATCTGCCTCGGGAACTCCATACAGTCTCAGATTCCATAACTTTCGAGTTCTGAGATTCTTCTTTGGCACAAGTCCATCTTTCCCTCCTCTATTTGCGACACGCTCTTCGATGTGGGCGACCTTCTTCTTAACCTCCTTGATTTCCATGTATGCAAAGTCAACTGTTTTTTGTTTGTTTTTTAAGGCCTCGATTTTCATTGCGTTGTCGCCAACCATTTCCTCTATGACATCGGACCGGTGCATTGATGAACCTGGAAAGAGTGGCCATAACATCATTATTGGCAGCGCCATCTGGGCCCAGTTCAAACATGCCTTTCTTGGAAGCTCCTAACTGAGGAGAAGGAGAATCCTCGTCTGACACGGTAAGTGTCAGAGAGTCCGGCAGACCAGAATAGTTGTGGCAGTTGTCAATCAAAGCATTTGCCTCCTGTGTGACGACATTCGATGAGCATTGCAGGCTGAGGAGGTAGTAATAAGATGCATCTTTCTGTCAGCGCCGCGGTCACACCTTAAATCATCAACAACCTGCTGTTTTTAGCAAGCTAAGAATTACATTGGTAATTCAAAATAATACCCTTTTCATTATCTTTCAAAAGTTGGTATGCAGAACAAGGTAGGAAGAGTGCGCTCAAACTGCCATCTTGGAGCCTCCCTCTACTGTCCATCATCAGGTAATACTAGCATCATGCTGTGAAGACCATCATCAGGTAATACTAGCATCATGCTGTGAAGGCCATCATCAGATAATACTAGCATCATGCTGTGAAGGCCATCATCAGGTAATACTAGCATCATGCTGTGAAGACCATCATCAGATTAGCATCAGGCTGTGAAGACCATCATCAGATTAGCATCATGCTATGAAGACCATCATCAGGTAATAATAGCATCATGCTGTGAAGACCATCATCAGATAATACTAGCATCATGCTGTGAAGACCATCATCAGATTAGCATCAGGCTGTGAAGACCATCATCAGATTAGCATCATGCTATGAAGACCATCATCAGGTAATAATAGCATCATGCTGTGAAGGCCATCATCAGATAATACTAGCATCATGCTGTGAAGACCATCATCAGATAATACTAGCATCATGCTGTGAAGACAATCATCAGGTAATACTAGCATCATGCTGTGAAGACCATCATCAGATTAGCATCATGCTGTGAAGACCATCATCAGATTAGCATCATGCTATGAAGACCATCATCAGATTAGCATCATGCTGTGAATACCATCATCAGATTAGCATCATGCTGTGAAGACCATCATCAGATTAGCATCATGCTGTGAAGACCATCATCAGATAATACTAGCATCATGCTGTGAAGACCATCATCAGATTAGCATCATGCTGTGAAGACCATCATCAGATTAGCATCATGCTGTGAAGACCATCATCAGGTAATACTAGCATCATGCTGTGAAGACCATCATCAGATTAGCATCATGCTGTGAAGACCATCATCAGATTAGCATCATGCTGTGAAGACCATCATCAGATTAGCATCATGCTGTGAAGACCATCATCAGGTAATACTAGCATCATGCTGTGAAGACCATCATCAGATTAGCATCAGGCTGTGAAGACCATCATCAGGTAATACTAGCATCATGCTGTGAAGACCATCATCAGATTAGCATCATGCTGTGAAGACCATCATCAGATTAGCATCAGGCTGTGAAGACCATCATCAGGTAATACTAGCATCATGCTGTGAAGAGCATCATCAGATTAGCATCAGGCTGTGAAGACCATCATCAGATTAGCATCATGCTGTGAAGACCATCATCAGGTAATACTAGCATCATGCTGTGAAGACCATCATCAGACATTTAAAAAAAATGTCCTTTATCTTTTAAATGTTTTTCACTAGTCATGCTTCTTGAAAATCTGATTTCACCACTGAGAAAACACACACCACCACACTACCACCACACACCACCACCACACTACCACTCCACACCACCACCCTACCACTCCACACCACCACCACACTACCACTCCACACCACCACCCTACCACTCCACACCACCACCCTACCACTCCACACCACCACCCTACCACTCCACACCACCACCCTACCACTCCACACCAACACCACACTACCACTCCACACCACCACCCTACCACAACACACCACACCACCACACACCACACCACACCACCACTCCACACCACCACCATACCACAACACACCACACCACCACACACCACCACTCCACACCACCACACTACCACAACACACCACCACACACACCACCACATACCACCACAACACACCACCACCACACTACCACTCCACACCACCACACTACCACCACCACACCACCACACACACCACCACATACCACCACAACACACCACCACCACACTACCACTCCACACCACCACACTACCACCACCACACCACACAGAGTGTGTCTGTCTCCAGGGCGACCACATGACCAACAGCCCCCTGGCTACAGAGTGTGTCTGTCTCCAGGGCGACCACATTCCAATACATTCCATCAGCTAGAAACTCACGACCCTGAAAAAAAAGAAAAAGAGGGCTGACGATCGGCTCTTCCTGAATCAGACAAACAGTTACCTCAGACAGAGCTGTAACCCTGAAGAGAGAATCAGACAGTTACCTCAGACAGAGCTGTAACCCTGAAGAGAGAATCAGACAGTTACCTCAGACAGAGCTGTAACCCTGAAGAGAGAATCAGACAGTTACCTCAGACAGAGCTGTAACCCTGAAGAGAGAATCAGACAGTTACCTCAGACAGAGCTGTAAACCCTGAAGAGAGAATCAGACAGTTACCTCAGACAGAGCTGTAACCCTGAAGAGAGAATCAGACAGTTACCTCAGACAGAGCTGTAAACCCTGAAGAGAGAATCAGACAGTTACCTCAGACAGAGCTGTAACCCTGAAGAGAGAATCAGACAGTTACCTCAGACAGAGCTGTAACCCTGAAGAGAGAATCAGACAGTTACTTCAGACAGAGCTGTAACCCTGAAGAGAGAATCAGACAGTTACCTCAGACAGAGCTGTAACCCTGAAGAGAGCATATGACAGGCCTAGATATTGTAGCTCAACTGTAAATACAGATGTAAGTCTACTGTAGCCCAAGCATGTTTTTACATTTCACAACGACCACACAAACCGAGACAGACAAGCCCACTTTATAGCTCAACCATTTTTTCAGGCTAGTTCTTCACAATGACCACACATAGTGCAACTAGCTCAGTGTTTCTGTCCTGATTCCCTCCTGTTGACTAACGGAGTCTGACGCAGGTTGAGACGTGTCAATCAGCACACACCCTGCTACTTCCAACACCTAGTTATATAATGGTTCCCAAATGGCAGCCTATTACCTACGTAGATCTGCGTGCAACTTATGGTTTTCATATGCAAATGTTCCTGAAACAGTTTAATTACATTTATAGGAATGTCTTCATATCGCATAATCATTGTCATGTAGTTAATCAAAATTCTATCCAAATCTAAATGAAAATGATAAAAAGTCACTTCTATTGCCAGATATGTAAAAATAGCCAATATAAAGCCAACAAATAAAAAGATTGCAGCCTGCAGGTAGAAAATATCCTGATTAAAATAAATATCATAGAAATCACATTGGCTGCACATGGCCTGTCTGCAACCAACTTGAATCATTGTATCAACGGGGTCTGACCTGAAGCTTGCTCTAGCAAACCTGCAACATTGTATCAACGAGGTCTGACCTGAAGCTTGCTCTAGCAAACCTGCAACATTGTATCAACGAGGTCTGACCTGTAGCTTGCTCTAGCAAACCTGCAACATTGTATCAACGAGGTCTGACCTGTAGCTTGCTCTAGCAAACCTGCAACATTGTATCAACGAGGTCTGACCTGAAGCTACAAAAGTTTGGGTTCACTTAGACAATTCCTTGTTTTAGTCCATTAAAATAAAATCAAATTGATCAGAAATACAGTGTAGACATTGTTAATGTTGTAAATTACTATTGTCGCTGGAAAAGGGATTTGAAGGGATTTGTTATGGAATAGTTACATAGGCGTACAGAAGCCCATTATCAGCAACCATCAGTCCTGTGTTCCAATGGCACGTTGTGTTAGCTAATCCATGTTTATCATTTTAAAAGGCTAATTGATCATTAGAAAACAATTTTGCAATTATGTAAGCACAGCTGAAAACTGTTGTTCTGATTAAAGAAGCAATCTTTAGACTGGATGTCATAAGGTGAATTCACCAAATGACTTAAATGTAAATGTAAATGTAGTTGAGTATCTGGAGAATCAGCACTTGTGGTTTCAATTACAGGCTCAAAATGGCCAGAAACATAGAACTTTCTTCTGAAACTCGTCAGTCTATTCTTGTTCTGAAAAATTGCAAAGAAGCTGAAGATCTTGTACAATGCTGAGTAATACTCCCTTCACAGAACAGCGCAAACTGGCCCTAACCAGAATAGAAAGAGGAGTCGGAGGCCCCGGTGCACAACTGAGCAAGAGGAAAAGTACATTACAGTGTCTAGTTTGAGAAACAGATGCCTCACAATTCCTCAACTGGCAGCTTCATTAAATAGTACCCGCAAAACACCAGTCACAATGTCAACAGCGAAGAGGTGACTCTGGGATGCTGGCCTTCTAGGCAGAGTTGCAAAGGAAAAGCCATATCTCAGACTGGCCAATAAAAATAAAAAATTAAGATGGGCAAAAGAACACAGACACTGGACAGAGAAACTCTGCCTAGAAGGTCAGCATCCCGGAGTCGCCTCTTCACTGTTGACATTGACACATAGTTTAACAAGACTCATGACATCGTTTAGGTAGGATATTTATTGATAATAATCATCATCATTGTCACGCCCTGGTCTAAGTATTTTGTGTTTTTCTTCATGTATTGGGTCAGGCCAGGGTGTGGCATGGAGTTTTTGTATTGTGGTGTGTTTTGTCTTGGGGTTTTGGTGTGTATGTATTTGGGATTGTAGCTAGTGGGGATATCTAGCAAAGTCTATGGCTGTCTGGAGTGGTTCTCAATCAGAGGCAGGTGCTTATCGTTGTCTCTGATTGGGAACCATATTTAGGCAGCCATATTCTTTGAGTTTGCCGTGGGTGATTGTCCTTAGTGTCTTGATGTCCTTGTGCTGTGTTAGTTGACACCAGTTTAGGCTGTTTCGGTTTTCATTTATTTGTTTTGTAGTGTTTTGTATTGATTCGTGTTACGTTTGTTTTATTAAACATGGATCACAATCGACACGCTGCAGTTTGGTCCGACTCTCCTTCACCATATGAAAACCGTGACAGAATCACCCACCATAAACGGACCAAGCAGCGTGTCAACAGGCAGGAGCAGCCCAAAGAGGAGCTGCGTATTAAGGATTTCTGGACATGGGAGGAAGAACTGGACGGAAAAGGACACTGGGATCAGCCTGGTGAATATCGCCGCCCCAAGGAGGAACTAGAAGCGGCTAAAGCGGAGAGGCGCTGGTATGAGGAGGCAGCACGGCGACGTGGATGGAAGCCCGGGAATCAGCCCCAAAAATGTATTGGGGGGGGGCTATCAGGGAGTATGGCTACGCCATGTAGGAGACCTGCGCAAACTCCCTGTGCTTACCGGGGGGCTAGAGAGACCGGGCAGGCACCGTGTTATGCAGTGGTGCGCACGGTGTCCCCAGTGCGGGTGCATAGCCCGGTGCGGTATATTTCAGCTCTGCGTATCGGCCGGGCTAGATTGAGCGTCGAGCCAAAAGCCATGAAGCCGGCTCTACGCATCTGTTCCCCAGTGCGTCTCCTTGGGCCGGCTTACATGGCACCAGCCTTACGCTCGGTATCTCCGGTTCGCCTACATAGCCCAGTGCGGGCTATTCCACCTCGCTGCACTGGCAGGGCAACCGAGAGTATTCAACCAGGTAAGGTTGGGCAGGCTCGGTGCTCAAGAGCTCCAGTGCGCCTACACAGTCCGGTCTATCCAGTACCACCTCCACACCCCAGCCCTCCAGTAGCAGCTCCCCGCACCAGGCTTCCTGTGCGTGTCCTCGGCCCAATACCACCAGTGCCAGCACCACGCATCAGGCCTACAGTGCGCCTCGCCTCTCCTGCCATGTCGGAGCCTTTCTCCTCTCCAGCGCTGCCGGAGCCTCCTGCCTGTTCGGAGCAGCCTGAGCTGCTGGTCTGCATGGAGCAGCTAGAGCTGCCAGTCTGCAAGGAGCTGCCAGTCTGCAAGGAGCTGCCAGTCTGCCCAGCGTCGCCAGTCTGCCCGGCGTCGCCAGTCTGCCCGGCGTCGCCAGATCTGCCAGTCAGCCAGACTCTGCCAGTCAGCCAGACTCTTCCAGATCTGCCAGTCAGCCAGACTCTTCCAGATATGCCAGTCAGCCAGACTCTTCCAGATCTGCCAGTCAGCCAGACTCTTCCAGATCTGCCAGTCAGCCAGACTCTTCCAGATCTGCCAGTCAGCCAGACTCTTCCAGATCTGCCAGTCAGCCAGACTCTTCCAGATCTGCCAGTCAACCAGACTCTTCCAGATCTGCCAGTCAACCAGACTCTTCCAGATCTGCCAGTCAGCCAGACTCTTCCAGATCTGCCAGTCAGCCAGACTCTTCCAGATCTGCCAGTCAGCCAGACTCTTCCAGATCTGCCAGTCAGCCAGACTCTTCAAGATCTGCCAGTCAGCCAGATTCTTCCAGATCTGCCAGTCAACCAGACCCTTCCAGATCTGCCAGTCAACCAGACTCTTCCAGATCCGCCAGTCAGCCAGGATCCGCCAGTCAGCCAGGATCTGCCAGATCTGCTAGTCAGCCAGGATACGCCAGTCAGCCAGGATCTGCCGGAACCACCAGCAAGCCAGGATCTGGTAGATCCATCAACCTGCCTGAGCTTCCTCTCACTCCCGAGCTTTCTCTCACTCCCGAGCTTTCTCTCACTCCCGAGCTTTCTCTCACTCCCGAGCTTTCTCTCACTCCCGAGCTTTCTCTCACTCCCGAGCTTTCTCTCACTCCCGATCTGCAATTCAGTCCCGATCTGCTCCTCAGTCCAGTGGGGTTCTGGGTGAAGACTACTGGGCCATGGTCGGCGGCGAGGGTGGTCTATCCAGGGACGCGAGGAGAGGGGACTAAGACATTGACTGAATGGGTTCCATGTCCCGCGCCGGAGCCGCCACCATGGACAGACGCCCACCCGGACCCTCCCTATTGTTTTGAGGTGCGTTCGGGAGTCCACACCTTTGGGGGGGGGTTCTGTCACGCCCTGGTCTAAGTATTTTGTGTTTTTCTTCATGTATTGGGTCAGGCCAGGGTGTGGCATGGAGTTTTTGTATTGTGGTGTGTTTTGTCTTGGGGTTTTGGTGTGTATGTATTTGGGATTGTAGCTAGTGGGGTTATCTAGAAAAGTCTATGGCTGTCTGGAGTGGTTCTCAATCAGAGGCAGGTGCTTATCGTTGTCTCTGATTGGGAACCATATTTAGGCAGCCATATTCTTTGAGTTTGCCGTGGGTGATTGTCCTTAGTGTCTTGATGTCCTTGTGCTGTGTTAGTTGACACCAGTTTAGGCTGTTTTCATTTTCGTTTATTTGTTTTGTAGTGTTTTGTACTGATTCGTATTACGTTAGTTTTATTAAACATGGATCACAATAGACACGCTGCAGTTTGGTCCGACTCTCCTTCACCATATGAAAACCGTGACAATCATCATCATTATCATCATAGTAATCATAATCATCAATCTAGGCCCAATTTACCCAAAGTTATTCTGCTTCCAAATATGTTTTATTTTGATAATGTATATAAACCACAATGTAATTATCCTTTTTTACATATATGTTGTATTATGATAATGTATATGAACCCACAATGTAATTCTTTTTTTTAACAGAAAGTGAATAGATCAATTAATAGCGACAGCCACACATTGTGTTAGATTACTTCCCAAGCACAGTCCAACTTCTCCTCTAATTTAGAAAGTTTGAGCTCAGCTGCTGAATGTCAAAGAGACAAACCAAAGATACTTCCAAGTGCATCAGAGATGCGTCTTCGTCTGGTATTTTACCGCTTGTTTCTAGCCTAAAGCATCGCAGATTTACGTGTTGTTTTAGATCGGTATCAACAATCACAAATAGGAACCCCTGATCTAGAGAACTGGGAGTGACTAGAACACGTTGTTAGTAGTCTAGAAGACTGGGAGTGATTAGAACATGTTGTTAGTAGTCTAGAAGACGGAGTGACTAGAACACGATGTTAGTAATCTAGAGGACTGGGAGTGACTAGTACACGATGTCAGTAATCTAGAGAACTGGGAGTGACTAGAACACGTTGTTAGTAGTCTAGAAGACTGGGAGTGATTAGAACATGTTGTTAGTAGTCTAGAAGACGGAGTGACTAGAACACGATGTTAGTAATCTAGAGGACTGGGAGTGACTAGTACACGATGTCAGTAATCTAGAGAACTGGGAGTGACTAGAACACGTTGTTAGTAGTCTAGAAGACTGGGAGTGATTAGAACATGTTGTTAGTAGTCTAGAAGACGGAGTGACTAGAACACGATGTTAGTAATCTAGAGGACTGGGAGTGACTAGTACACGATGTCAGTAATCTAGAGAACTGGGAGTGACTAGAACATGTTGTTAGTAGTCTAGAAGACTGGGAGTGACTCTAGAACACATTAGTAATCTAGAAGACTGGGAGTAACTAGAACACATTAGTAATCTAAAAGACTGGGAGTGACTAGAACACGATGTTAGTAGTCTAGAAGACTGGGAGTGATTAGAACACATTAGTAATCTAGAAGACTGGGAGTGACGAGAACATGATGTTAGTAATCTAGAAGACTGGGAGTGACTAGAACACATTAGTAATCTAGAAGACTGGGAGTGACTAGAACACATTAGTAATCTAGAAGACTGGGAGTGACTAGAACTCATTAGTAATCTAGAAGACTGGGAGTAACGAGAACATGATGTTAGTAATCTAGAAGACTGGGAGTGACGAGAACACATTAGTAATCTATAAGACTGGGAGTGACTAGAACACATTAGTAATCTAGAAGACTGGGAGTGACTAGAACTCATTAGTAATCTAGAAGACTTGGAGTGACTAGAACACATTAGTAATCTAGAAGACTGGGAGTGACGAGAACACATTAGTAATCTAGAAGACTGGGAGTGACGAGAACACATTAGTAATCTAGAAGACTGGGAGTGACTAGAACACATTAGTGATCTAGAAGACTGTGAGTGACTAGAACACATTAGTAATCTAGAAGACTGGGAGTGACTAGAACACATTAGTAATCTAGAAGACTGGGAGTGACTAGAACACATTAGTAATCTAGAAGACTGGGAGTGACTAGAACACATTAGTAATCTAGAAGACTGGGAGTGACTAGAACACATTAGTAATCTAGAAGACTGGGAGTGCCTAGAACACGTTAGTAATCTAGAAGACTGGGAGTAACTAGAACACATTAGTAATCTAGTAGACTGGGAGTGACCATAATACGTTGTTTGTATTTAAAACGGCCAGGCTATAAATAAAATCATAAAGGGTTAACAAGAGAGACTGATGACAACAACGATGGTAGATGGAGTAAGAGGAGGTTCACTGCTATTGGTTCAGTACTGTCAGCAACGTACTCTCTACAGGGCATACTGTTGAGTTTTTAAGCACCAGTCGGATGTACTACCATAATACGTTGGCGTTGCATTAGTAGTCTACAAGACAAGTTAATGACATGATACACAAAGATCACCACAGAGAAACAGACTGTGGAGGGACACACAGACCTCTCTTCGATTTGAGTCTAAATGGCTTGGTAGACACTATAAACTAGAACATGCATTTATCCTAATTCTACTACTGAAACATCGTAGTCCCACTGTGTAAGGCTGGATGGTATGCACCTTACTTTCTCTAGTTGGTTGGAGCTGTCTGGCTGGTGTTGGTGAGCAGGAAGAGGCAGGAAGAGGCAGGAAGCAGAATATCCACTGCATGTTTTTTATATTAAAGGTTCTTGGAGCAGGTGCAGGTATTTAAAAATATATACAAATCATTCAACGAGATGCTGGAGCACCATGCTTCACCGCTCAAATGAATATAAAGACTAAATATCAGTCTGACTAACTCCTAGGGCTCATAATAACCCACACTAACCCTTGCAGAGACCGGCAGCCATCTTCAACTCCCATAAAGCCCTACACCTGAGCATATACAGTTCCTTCAGACCCCTTGACTTGTTTCCACATTTAGTGTTACGTTACAGCCTTATTCTAAAACGCATTAAATCATTTCCCCCCCCCTCATCAATCTACACACAATAACCCATAATAACAAAGCAAAAACAGGATTTTAGAAACTGCTGTAATGATATGCGGTTCGTAAGGATACCGTAGCTAACAAATTGTCAGCCAACATAACGTGTACATTTGAAAAGTCATTACTTTATACATTGCTCAACATTTTCTTAACATTTGTTCTAATTAGTTAAAGCAGTTCATTTGTATCCATTCTCGTCGGACTAATTAGTCAAAGCAGTTCATTTGTATCAACTCTCGTCAGACTAATTAGTTAAAGCAGTTCATTTGTATCCACTCTCGTCAGACTAATTAGTCAAAGCAGTTCATTTGTATCCATTCTCGTCAGACTAATTAGTCAAAGCAGTTCATTTGTATCCTCTCTCGTCAGACTAATTAGTCAAAGCAGTTCATTTGTATCCACTCTCGTCAGACTAATTAGTCAAAGCAGTTCATTTGTATCCTCTCTTGTCGGACTTCGGGCTGCATATTTTCTGCCATTTTCTTAAAATCTGAAAATATTGTGAAGATACAACCATTTTCGGTAGAATTGCATTATGGGCCCTAAAAGCACGTCAATAGTGCTTGTATAGTATTTGGTCTACTACACAGCCTTCAGGCACTCTGTGAACCCTGTCAAAATATGCCAATATAATATGTTACTAGCTATACTACAAATGAACAATTAGGCTAGTAATAATATAGCGAGTTCTAGTAAGCTTACCCTAGTAAAACTGACTATCCTACCGATCCTCGACTTCGGCGATGTCATCTACAAAATTGCTTCCAACACTCTTCTCAGCAAACTGGATGCAGTTTATCACAGTGCCATCCGTTTTGTCACTAAAGCACCTTATACCACCCACCACTGCGACTTGTATGCTCTAGTCGGCTGGCCCTCGCTACATATTCGTCGCAAGACCCACTGGCTCCAGGTCGTCTACAAGGCCATGCTAGGTAAAGCTCCGCCTTATCTCAGTTCACTGGTCACGATGGCAACACCCATCCGTAGCACGCGCTCCAGCAGGTGTATCTCACTGATCATCCCTAAAGCCAACACCTCATTCGGCCGCCTTTCGTTCCAGTACTCTGCTGCCTGTGACTGGAACGAATTGCAAAAATCGCTGAAGTTGGAGACCTTTATCTCCCTCACCAACTTCAAACATCAGCTATCTGAGCAGCTAACCGATCGCTGCAGCTGTACATAATCTATTGGTAAATAGCCCACCCATTTTCACCTACCTCATCCCCACAGTTTTTATTTATTTACTTTTCTGCTCTTTTGCACACCAATATCTCTACCTGTACATGATTATTTATCAATCCAGTGTTAATCTGCAATATTGTAATTATTCGCCTACCTCCTCATGCCTTTTGCACACATTGTATATAGACTCCCCTTTTTTTCCTACTGTGTTATTGACTTGTTAATTGTTTACTCCATGTGTAACTCTGTGTTGTCTGTTCACACTGCTATGCTTTATCTTGGCCAGGTCGCAGTTGTAAATGAGAACTTGTTCTCAACTAGCCTACCTGGTTAAATAAAGGTGAAATAAAAAATAAATAAAAAAAGTTCAACAGGCAAAAACGACCTAAAACTAATGTAATGACAGGCAGATGACTAGCTGTCAATTATTCCTGGCTCGTTAGTTATCCAGTTTGCCCTATTGACTTACTATGGAGTTGTGATCTATGCACACTTCAGAGGGTATTGTAGACAGATAAACCAAAATAACACAGTATGTATTTAATAACATATCAAGATAAAAGGGCTGTGCAAAGGAAACATTTCATTCCTGAAGTCATGAGTTCATTTTGTCTCGCTGCAGCTCAAATAATCTCTGACATTGATTTCAATACATTTTGTCTCGCTGCAGCCCAAATAATCTCTGACATTGATTTCAATACATTTTGTCTCGCTGCAGCCCAAATAATCTCTGACATTGATTTCAATACATTTTGTCTCGCTGCAGCCCAAATAATCTCTGACATTGATTTCAATACATTTTGTCTCGCTGCAGCCCAAATAATCTCTGACATTGATTTCAATACATTTTGTCTCGCTGCAGCCCAAATAATCTCTGACATTGATTTCAATACATTTTGTCTCGCTGCAGCCCAAATAATCTCTGACATTGATTTCAATACATTTTGTCTCGCTGCAGCCCAAATAATCTCTGACATTGATTTCAATACATTTTGTCTCGCTGCAGCCCAAATAATCTCTGACATTGATTTCAATACATTTTGTCTCGCTGCAGCCCAAATAATCTCTGACATTGATTTCAATACATTTTGTCTCGCTGCAGCCCAAATAATCTCTGACATTGATTTCAATACATTTTGTCTCGCTGCAGCCCAAATAATCTCTGACATTGATTTCAATACATTTTGTCTCGCTGCAGCCCAAATAATCTCTGACATTGATTTCAATACATTTTGTCTCGCTGCAGCCCAAATAATCTCTGACATTGATTTCAATACATTTTGTCTCGCTGCAGCCCAAATAATCTCTGACATTGATTTCAATACATTTTGTCTCGCTGCAGCCCAAATAATCTCTGACATTGATTTCAATACATTTTGTCTCGCTGCAGCCCAAATAATCTCTGACATTGATTTCAATACATTTTGTCTCGCTGCAGCCCAAATAATCTCTGACATTGATTTCAATACATTTTGTCTCGCTGCAGCCCAAATAATCTCTGACATTGAGTTCAATACATTTTGTCTCGCTGCAGCCCAAATAATCTCTGACATTGAGTTCAATACATTTTGTCTCGCTGCAGCCCAAATAATCTCTGACATTGATTTCAATACATTTTGTCTCGCTGCAGCCCAAATAATCTCTGACATTGATTTCAATACATTTTGTCTCGCTGCAGCCCAAATAATCTCTGACATTGATTTCAATACATTTTGTCTCGCTGCAGCCCAAATAATCTCTGACATTGATTTCAATACATTTTGTCTCGCTGCAGCCCAAATAATCTCTGACATTGATTTCAATACATTTTGTCTCGCTGCAGCCCAAATAATCTCTGACATTGATTTCAATACATTTTGTCTCGCTGCAGCCCAAATAATCTCTGACATTGATTTCAATACATTTTGTCTCGCTGCAGCCCAAATAATCTCTGACATTGATTTCAATACATTTTGTCTCGCTGCAGCCCAAATAATCTCTGACATTGATTTCAATACATTTTGTCTCGCTGCAGCCCAAATAATCTCTGACATTGATTTCAATACATTTTGTCTCGCTGCAGCCCAAATAATCTCTGACATTGATTTCAATACATTTTGTCTCGCTGCAGCCCAAATAATCTCTGACATTGATTTCAATACATTTTGTCTCGCTGCAGCCCAAATAATCTCTGACATTGATTTCAATACATTTTGTCTCGCTGCAGCCCAAATAATCTCTGACATTGATTTCAATACATTTTGTCTCGCTGCAGCCCAAATAATCTCTGACATTGATTTCAATACATTTTGTCTCGCTGCAGCCCAAATAATCTCTGACATTGATTTCAATACATTTTGTCTCGCTGCAGCCCAAATAATCTCTGACATTGATTTCAATACATTTTGTCTCGCTGCAGCCCAAATAATCTCTGACATTGATTTCAATACATTTTGTCTCGCTGCAGCCCAAATAATCTCTGACATTGATTTCAATACATTTTGCGTAGTTTTTTACATGGTGGGTCATATTTCCGTTCATACTTTCCATCTAAGCTTGCATTGGTGAATGCTTCAGAATGTGTACAAGAGGAATATGCATCTGAGAAGTGCCGCTCCGTTTCGTAAACTTTGGACTCACGGTAGCTTGGATCACGGTAGCTTGGATCACGGTAGCTTGGATCATGGTAGCTTGGATCACGGTAGCATGCATATTGAAATAGACCCAATATGGTGAAGTGTGTAAGAAGTGTGTAATCTCACAGCGTTTAGGTGTAGTTTCACATAGCATTTAGGTGTAGTTTCACATAGAGTTTAGGTGTAGTTTCACGTAGCGTTTAGGTGTAGTTTCACGTAGCGTTTAGGTGTAGTTTCACGTAGCGTTTAGGTGTAGTTTCACGTAGCGTTTAGGTGTAGTTTCACATGGCGTTTAGGTGTAGTTTCACATGGCGTTTAGGTGTAGTTTCACATAGCGTTTAGGTGTAGTTTCACATAGCGTTTAGGTGTAGTTTCACATAGCGTTTAGGTGTAGTTTCACATAGCTTTTAGGTGTAGTTTCACATAGCTTTTAGGTGTAGTTTCACATAGCGTTTAGGTGTAGTTTCACATAGCTTTTAGGTGTAGTTTCACATAGCTTTTAGGTGTAGTTTCACATAGCTTTTAGGTGTAGTTTCACATAGCTTTTAGGTGTAGTTTCACATAGCTTTTAGGTGTAGTTTCACATAGCTTTTAGGTGTAGTTTCACATAGCTTTTAGGTGTAGTTTCACATAGCTTTTAGGTGTAGCTTCACATAGCTTTTAGGTGTAGTTTTACATAGCTTTTAGGTGTAGTTTCACATAGCTTTTAGGTGTAGTTTCACATAGCGTTTAGGTGTAGTTTCACATAGCGTTTAGGTGTAGTTTCACATAGCGTTTAGGTGTAGTTTCACATAGCGTTTAGGTGTAGTTTCACATACAGCAAGAGTTCTCCATTAAGGGCTAGATATGAATCGAGAGATAAGATGCGATAAGAGACGTCCAGATAAGATATTCTTACTGCACCACCACATTGAAACCACTGAGAGATGGTAAAATAAGGACCGCAGTAGAGGCTCCTTAAACAGCAATGTTGTGTGACTGCTTTAGAAACACCTTTGGGGCATTAGGTCTCCTTATGGTGGGTAGTCACGTTACCATCTAAACAAGGACTAGATTTCTGCTTACTGCTTAAACAAGAGGGCCAAACAACTAGCGGTTAGATTCCTTTGTCTTCGCTGGGAATACTTCAGTATGTGGTGAAAGAGGGAAAAGGATCGTGTTGATCGTGTTGATCGTGTTGCTGTTCCAAAAGGCCCTGGAGTCACACAACTCTGATAAAACAAGGGACTGAATAGAAACAGTAACCTTCCACTGTAGTCTGTCTGTATGTTCATGTCTCTTTTCTGCCGTGGAAATGAATATAAGGATAATATGGCTACAGTGTTGAATTACAGTAGAACATACTCACCAATGAGTATTGTTATCGGCTTGCTTTGCAGAATACGGAGGGGTAAGAAAGTACTAACCTAATGAATCCAAACTATTTTAAAAAGGGCACTTAACAAAGATATATGCCCGCACTCTGCTAACTCATAGGTGTTAACACATCCTCATAGCTACTAACACATGGTGACTATGGTTCCATACTGCAACCATTCTCACTATTCCTTTCCTCTGTCGAGTGATTGAAGAGGCTCCCGAGAGGTGCAGCAGTCTGAGGCACTGCCTCTCAGGGCGTCACTACAGACACCTTGGTTCAATTCCAGGCTGTATCCGTGTTTGGCCGGGGTAGGCCGTCTTTGTAAATAAGAATTTGTTCTTAAACTGACTTGTCTAGTTAAATAAAGGTTACAAAATGAATAAATACATTTAAAAAAATAGGCCTGGGAGGCCTGGAGAGGCCCTTACCCCCAAGCATTATCTCCTGTAATGGGTCTGATTGCTCTCTCTCTCTTTCTCTCGGGAATTCATTCTTTTTCAGTCTTTACTTTTTTTTTATCAAACT
Organism: Oncorhynchus masou masou; assembly: GCF_036934945.1. Classification (NCBI taxonomy): domain Eukaryota; kingdom Metazoa; phylum Chordata; class Actinopteri; order Salmoniformes; family Salmonidae; genus Oncorhynchus; species Oncorhynchus masou. The sequence continues at coordinate 97,483,162 of NC_088224.1, forward strand.
TGAAATGGTAAAATCCTATGTAATTGTATTCATGGATAAAACAGGGTTATTGAAAGGAAAAGGAGAACGTGTGAAATAACATGAGCAGATGTCCACTTATTATCGTCGCCTGACAGGGGCGCGTAGTAAACGTCTCATTTTCCACTTCAGCGGAGTAAAGATTCCCGTGCCATAAACGTCCACGGGTTCAAAGGGGATACTCGACGCCGATTGGATGGTGAGGATACGTGACAAACCATTAAGCTACACTTTAATAATAGTATATTGGGGTATCTTTAACCTATCACACAAAAACGCTTTGTTCCAAAATGTGATAACACACAATCTAGACATTCAAGTAACATTTTCATCTGAAACAAATGCAACACAGTTTGAAGTTAGACATTTGAAGATGATCACGATGAAGAGGATGAGAACGCTACTTACTCTTTAGCGCCGTTATCAACATATTCCCGTCTTTGATCAGTTCTTTGATGAATTTGTTTGTTCGGTCCAACTCTATTTCATGATATTTTAGCCGTTCTCTGAAATCAGGGCTATCCAGAAAAGAATCGCTAAACTCCAGAGTTGGGAGTCCCATTGTAAACTCGAAAGTAAGACTGTGTGTCCCGCACAATAAACTATTTTAAAAGTTATTTTCCGATCATAAAAGTATTTACCTAACAGAAGTTTGTTTTCATCATGCTATACCGGTGTTATTCGCAATCTAGAGTTGTCGAAACTTGTTTTCCCTCCCACTTTCCCGGTACTTCCGCCGAAGATATGTTCTTTTCTCATCAACATTTTCTCCAGAGCCCTTCACCAAAATGACCCGTGATTGTGAGACTCCTGCTGGTAAGGTTTGGGACGCGTTTGGTTTGCCTTGCCAAATATTAGAAACTGCTGTATGTGTCTTGGTTGTTAATGAGTTAAAACTACACTCAACGTAAACTAAACAAAAATGTAGTTTAAACGTTAACTCGTAAATAAATAAAGTTAGATGATAATGCCTTCTGTGTTTTCTCAACCATCATTTTAAAGTATATATTAACCTACACATCTCAGTTGGTTTATTACATGGGCGAGTTATAAGTATCAGATTGTAGCCTACAGGCATAAAACTACCAATGTAGCCCGGATCACGTTTCTCTTGGGAAATACTGAATTATATTGCTGACTCTACACAATTGAAAAGTGTAACCTAACGCTGCTTATTCAGGCCAGCCTGTCGAGCACGAACAGAAAATAAATATAAACTTTAAGTGAAAACGGCTAGAGGGTTTTACACAACAGTCTAGTTTTATTCCCATAGAACCACAGCAATGTGTGTGACCTAAAGCAGTACAGAGAGTTTGATAAAGGAACTGAGACACATTTGTGCTCACAATAAATACAAGGGAGAATGCAACCGAACAGAAATGTCATTCAGCTACCTCACACAATCTACCATAATACATATTACCCTTGTGCAATAAAACCAACAACATGTAGCTGTAGAAACACTCCACTACGTATACCAGCTCACATGAAATTAAGATGTTGTTCAGAAACAGATGGGAGCGTTGATGTGTGTCAGTATGGTTGTGTGTACCGATAACACTGAAACTGGACGGCTATGAGCTGGTGTCTGTGTGTGTGTGTGTGTGTGTGTGTGTGTGTGTGTGTGTCGTGCGTGCGTGTGTAGTGTGAATGAATAACGTGGTAAAGGAGGGCCATTATATTACCGTATAACACTGTAGATCCTAATTGGAGCCAGAGGAATCACTCACCTATGGAACACAGAGAGATAATGATGATGATGTCAAAACTCCAAATTAGCATTTGCTAGGTTGGCACAGAGGAGTTGATTCATAGTCCTTTACATATCAATATTGCTTAAGCACTGTGTGGCTATCTAGTGTTGCTGTTGGTACTACATGATGAATTACAAGTATGAAGGTGTGACAATGATAAGAATACCATGTAGAAGAAGAGAAAAGTGACTGGCTGACTGGCTGGCTTACTGACTGGCTGACTGATTGACTGACTGGCTGGCTGACTGGCTGACTGACTGGCTGACTGACTGGCTGACTGGCTGGCTGACTGACTGGCTGGCTGACTGGCTGGCTGACTGGCTGACTGACTGGCTGGCTGACTGGCTGACTGACTGGCTGACTGGCTGACTGACTGACTGACTGGCTGACTGGCTGGCTGGCTGACTGACTGGCTGACTGGCTGGCTGACTGGCTGGCTGACTGGCTGTCTGCTAAATGACAACAATGTATATTTAAACAGTAGAGTGTCTGCTAAATGACAACAATGTATATTTAAACAGTAGAGTGTCTGCTAAATGACAACAATATAAATATAAGTCCAAATGTAAACACCTCATAGTTTTACATAATTGTTATGAAAAGCATTACATGCATAAGCAGCACTGCAGACAGTTTGGAACAGTAGTATTCTACATCAGTCTGGAACAGTAGTATTCTGCATCAGTCTGGTATAGTAGTATTCTACATCAGTCTGGTACAGTAGTATTCTGCATCATCAGTCTGGTACAGTAGTATTCTGCATCATCAGTCTGGTACAGTAGTATTCTGCATCATCAGTCTGGTACAGTAGTATTCTGCATCATCAGTCTGGTACAGTAGTATTCTGCATCATCAGTCTGGTACAGTAGTATTCTGCATCATCAGTCTGGTACAGTAGTATTCTGCATCAGTCTGGTACAGTAGTATTCTGCATCATCAGTCTGGTACAGTAGTATTCTGCATCATCAGTCTGGTACAGTAGTATTCTGCATCAGTCTGGTACAGTAGTATTCTGCATCAGTCTAGTACAGTAGTATTCTGCATCATCAGTCTGGTACAGTAGTATTCTGCATCATCAGTCTGGTACAGTAGTATTCTGCATCATCAGTCTAGTACAGTAGTATTCTGCATCAGTCTAGTACAGTAGTATTCTGCATCAGTCTGGTATAGTAGTATTCTGCATCATCAGTCTGGTACAGTAGTATTCTGCATCAGTCTGGTATGGTAGTATTCTGCATCAGTCTAGTACAGTAGTATTCTGCATCAGTCTAGTACAGTAGTATTCTGCATCAGTCTGGTACAGTAGTATTCTACATCAGTCTGGTACAGTAGTATTCTGCATCATCAGTCTGGTACAATAGTATTCTGCATCATCAGTCTGGTACAGTAGTATTCTGCATCAGTCTGGTACAGTAGTATTCTGCATCATCAGTCTGGTACAGTAGTATTCTGCATCATCAGTCTGGTACAGTAGTATTCTGCATCATCAGTCTAGTACAGTAGTATTCTGCATCATCAGTCTGGTACAGTAGTATTCTGCATCAGTCTGGTACAGTAGTATTCTGCATCAGTCTGGTATAGTAGTATTCTACATCAGTCTGGTACAGCAGTATTCTGCATCATCAGTCTGGTACAGTAGTATTCTGCATCAGTCTGGTACAGTAGTATTCTGCATCAGTCTGGTACAGTAGTATTCTGCATCATCAGTCTGGTACAGTAGTATTCTGCATCATCAGTCTAGTACAGTAGTATTCTGCATCAGTCTAGTACAGTAGTATTCTGCATCAGTCTGGTATAGTAGTATTCTGCATCATCAGTCTGGTACAGTAGTATTCTGCATCAGTCTGGTATGGTAGTATTCTGCATCAGTCTAGTACAGTAGTATTCTGCATCAGTCTAGTACAGTAGTATTCTGCATCAGTCTGGTACAGTAGTATTCTACATCAGTCTGGTACAGTAGTATTCTGCATCATCAGTCTGGTACAATAGTATTCTGCATCAGTCTGGTACAGTAGTATTCTGCATCAGTCTGGTACAGTAGTATTCTGCATCATCAGTCTGGTACAGTAGTATTCTGCATCATCAGTCTGGTACAGTAGTATTCTGCATCAGTCTGGTACAGTAGTATTCTGCATCAGTCTGGTACAGTAGTATTCTGCATCATCAGTCTGGTACAGTAGTATTCTGCATCATCAGTCTGGTACAGTAGTATTCTGCATCACTCTAGTACAGTAGTATTCTGCATCATCAGTCTGGTACAGTAGTATTCTGCATCATCAGTCTGGTACAGTAGTATTCTGCATCAGTCTGGTAGAGCAGTATTCTACATCAGTCTGGTATAGTAGTATTCTACATCAGTCTGGTACAGCAGTATTCTGCATCAGTCTGGTACAGTAGTATTCTGCATCAGTCTGGTACAGTAGTATTCTGCATCATCAGTCTGGTACAGTAGTATTCTGCATCAGTCTGGTACAGTAGTATTCTGCATCATCAGTCTGGTACAGTAGTATTCTGCATCATCAGTCTGGTACAGTAGTATTCTGCATCAGTCTGGTACAGTAGTATTCTGCATCAGTCTGGTACAGTAGTATTCTGCATCATCAGTCTGGTACAGTAGTATTCTGCATCAGTCTAGTACAGTAGTATTCTGCATCAGTCTGGTACAGTAGTATTCTGCATCAGTCTGGTACAGTAGTATTCTGCATCAGTCTGGTACAGTAGTATTCTGCATCATCAGTCTGGTACAGTAGTATTCTGCATCATCAGTCTGGTACAGTAGTATTCTGCATCAGTCTGGTACAGTAGTATTCTGCATCATCAGTCTGGTACAGTAGTATTCTGCATCATCAGTCTGGTACAGTAGTATTCTGCATCATCAGTCTGGTACAGTAGTATTCTACATCAGTCTAGTACAGCAGTATTCTGCATCATCAGTCTGGTACAGTAGTATTCTGCATCAGTCTGGTACAGCAGTATTCTGCATCATCAGTCTGGTACAGTAGTATTCTGCATCAGTCTAGTACAGTAGTATTCTGCATCATCAGTCTGGTACAGTAGTATTCTGCATCAGTCTAGTACAGTAGTATTCTGCATCATCAGTCTGGTACAGTAGTATTCTGCATCAGTCTGGTACAGTAGTATTCTGCATCAGTCTGGTACAGCAGTATTCTGCATCAGTCTGGTATAGTAGTATTCTACATCAGTCTAGTACAGCAGTATTCTGCATCATCAGTCTGGTACAGCAGTATTCTGCATCAGTCTGGTACAGTAGTATTCTGCATCAGTCTGGTACAGCAGTATTCTGCATCAGTCTGGTACAGTAGTATTCTGCATCAGTCTGGTACAGCAGTATTCTGCATCATCAGTCTGGTACAGCAGTATTCTGCATCATCAGTCTGGTACAGCAGTATTCTGCATCAGTCTGGTAGAGCAGTATTCTGCATCAGTCTGGAACAGTAGTATTCTGCATCATCAGTCTGGTACAGTAGTATTCTGCATCATCAGTCTGGTACAGTAGTATTCTGTCATCAGTCTGGTACAGTAGTATTCTGCATCAGTCTGGTACAGTAGTATTCTGCATCATCAGTCTAGTACAGTAGTATTCTGCATCATCAGTCTGGTACAGTAGTATTCTGCATCATCAGTCTGGTACAGTAGTATTCTGTCATAAGTCTGGTACAGTAGTATTCTGTCATCAGTCTGGTACAGTAGTATTCTGCATCAGTCTGGTACAGTAGTAGTCTGCATCAGTCTGGTACAGCAGTATTCTACATCACCAGTCTGGTACAGCAGTATTCTGCATCAGTCTGGTACAGTAGTATTCTGCATCATCAGTCTGGTACAGTAGTATTCTGCATCAGTCTGGTACAGTAGTATTCTGCATCATCAGTCTGGTACAGTAGTATTCTGCATCATCAGTCTGGTACAGTAGTATTCTGCATCAGTCTGGTACAGTAGTATTCTGCATCATCAGTCTGGTACAGTAGTATTCTGCATCATCAGTCTGGTACAGTAGTATTCTGCATCAGTCTGGTACAGTAGTATTCTGCATCAGTCTAGTACAGTAGTATTCTGCATCATCAGTCTGGTACAGTAGTATTCTGCATCATCAGTCTGGTACAGTAGTATTCTGCATCATCAGTCTAGTACAGTAGTATTCTGCATCAGTCTAGTACAGTAGTATTCTGCATCAGTCTGGTATAGTAGTATTCTGCATCATCAGTCTGGTACAGTAGTATTCTGCATCAGTCTGGTATGGTAGTATTCTGCATCAGTCTAGTACAGTAGTATTCTGCATCAGTCTAGTACAGTAGTATTCTGCATCAGTCTGGTACAGTAGTATTCTACATCAGTCTGGTACAGTAGTATTCTGCATCATCAGTCTGGTACAATAGTATTCTGCATCAGTCTGGTACAGTAGTATTCTGCATCAGTCTGGTACAGTAGTATTCTGCATCATCAGTCTGGTACAGTAGTATTCTGCATCATCAGTCTGGTACAGTAGTATTCTGCATCATCAGTCTGGTACAGCAGTATTCTGCATCATCAGTCTGGTACAGTAGTATTCTGCATCAGTCTGGTACAGTAGTATATTCTGCATCAGTCTGGTACAGTAGTATTCTGCATCATCAGTCTGGTACAGTAGTATTCTGCATCATCAGTCTAGTACAGTAGTATTCTGCATCAGTCTAGTACAGTAGTATTCTGCATCAGTCTGGTATAGTAGTATTCTGCATCATCAGTCTGGTACAGTAGTATTCTGCATCAGTCTGGTATGGTAGTATTCTGCATCAGTCTAGTACAGTAGTATTCTGCATCAGTCTAGTACAGTAGTATTCTGCATCAGTCTGGTACAGTAGTATTCTACATCAGTCTGGTACAGTAGTATTCTGCATCATCAGTCTGGTACAATAGTATTCTGCATCAGTCTGGTACAGTAGTATTCTGCATCAGTCTGGTACAGTAGTATTCTGCATCATCAGTCTGGTACAGTAGTATTCTGCATCATCAGTCTGGTACAGTAGTATTCTGCATCATCAGTCTGGTACAGCAGTATTCTGCATCATCAGTCTGGTACAGTAGTATTCTGCATCAGTCTGGTACAGTAGTATTCTGCATCAGTCTGGTACAGTAGTATTCTGCATCATCAGTCTGGTACAGTAGTATTCTGCATCATCAGTCTGGTACAGTAGTATTCTGCATCAGTCTGGTACAGTAGTATTCTGCATCATCAGTCTGGTACAGTAGTATTCTGCATCAGTCTGGTACAGTAGTATTCTGCATCAGTCTGGTACAGTAGTATTCTGCATCATCAGTCTGGTACAGTAGTATTCTGCATCAGTCTAGTACAGTAGTATTCTGCATCAGTCTGGTACAGTAGTATTCTGCATCAGTCTGGTACAGTAGTATTCTGCATCAGTCTGGTACAGTAGTATTCTGCATCATCAGTCTGGTACAGTAGTATTCTGCATCATCAGTCTGGTACAGTAGTATTCTGCATCAGTCTGGTACAGTAGTATTCTGCATCATCAGTCTGGTACAGTAGTATTCTGCATCATCAGTCTGGTACAGTAGTATTCTGCATCATCAGTCTGGTACAGTAGTATTCTACATCAGTCTAGTACAGCAGTATTCTGCATCATCAGTCTGGTACAGTAGTATTCTGCATCAGTCTGGTACTGCAGTATTCTGCATCATCAGTCTGGTACAGTAGTATTCTGCATCAGTCTAGTACAGTAGTATTCTGCATCATCAGTCTGGTACAGTAGTATTCTGCATCAGTCTCGTACAGTAGTATTCTGCATCATCAGTCTGGTACAGTAGTATTCTGCATCAGTCTGGTACAGTAGTATTCTGCATCAGTCTGGTACAGCAGTATTCTGCATCAGTCTGGTATAGTAGTATTCTACATCAGTCTAGTACAGCAGTATTCTGCATCATCAGTCTGGTACAGCAGTATTCTGCATCAGTCTGGTACAGTAGTATTCTGCATCAGTCTGGTACAGCAGTATTCTGCATTAGTCTGGTACAGTAGTATTCTGCATCAGTCTGGTACAGCAGTATTCTGCATCATCAGTCTGGTACAGCAGTATTCTGCATCATCAGTCTGGTACAGCAGTATTCTGCATCAGTCTGGTAGAGCAGTATTCTGCATCAGTCTGGAACAGTAGTATTCTGCATCATCAGTCTGGTACAGTAGTATTCTGCATCTTCAGTCTGGTACAGTAGTATTCTGTCATCAGTCTGGTACAGTAGTATTCTGCATCAGTCTGGTACAGTAGTATTCTGCATCATCAGTCTAGTACAGTAGTATTCTGCATCATCAGTCTGGTACAGTAGTATTCTGCATCATCAGTCTGGTACAGTAGTATTCTGTCATAAGTCTGGTACAGTAGTATTCTGTCATCAGTCTGGTACAGTAGTATTCTGCATCAGTCTGGTACAGTAGTAGTCTGCATCAGTCTGGTACAGCAGTATTCTACATCACCAGTCTGGTACAGCAGTATTCTGCATCAGTCTGGTACAGTAGTATTCTGCATCATCAGTCTGGTACAGTAGTATTCTGCATCAGTCTGGTACAGTAGTATTCTGCATCAGTCTGGTACAGTAGTATTCTGCATCATCAGTCTGGTACAGTAGTATTCTGCATCATCAGTCTGGTACAGTAGTATTCTGCATCAGTCTGGTACAGTAGTATTCTGCATCAGTCTGGTACAGTAGTATTCTGCATCATCAGTCTGGTACAGTAGTATTCTGCATCATCAGTCTGGTACAGTAGTATTCTGCATCACTCTAGTACAGTAGTATTCTGCATCATCAGTCTGGTACAGTAGTATTCTGCATCATCAGTCTGGTACAGTAGTATTCTGCATCAGTCTGGTAGAGCAGTATTCTACATCAGTCTGGTATAGTAGTATTCTACATCAGTCTGGTACAGCAGTATTCTGCATCAGTCTGGTACAGTAGTATTCTGCATCAGTCTGGTACAGTAGTATTCTGCATCATCAGTCTGGTACAGTAGTATTCTGCATCAGTCTGGTACAGTAGTATTCTGCATCATCAGTCTGGTACAGTAGTATTCTGCATCATCAGTCTGGTACAGTAGTATTCTGCATCATCAGTCTGGTACAGCAGTATTCTGCATCATCAGTCTGGTACAGTAGTATTCTGCATCAGTCTGGTACAGTAGTATTCTGCATCAGTCTGGTACAGTAGTATTCTGCATCATCAGTCTGGTACAGTAGTATTCTGCATCATCAGTCTAGTACAGTAGTATTCTGCATCAGTCTAGTACAGTAGTATTCTGCATCAGTCTGGTATAGTAGTATTCTGCATCATCAGTCTGGTACAGTAGTATTCTGCATCAGTCTGGTATGGTAGTATTCTGCATCAGTCTAGTACAGTAGTATTCTGCATCAGTCTAGTACAGTAGTATTCTGCATCAGTCTGGTACAGTAGTATTCTACATCAGTCTGGTACAGTAGTATTCTGCATCATCAGTCTGGTACAATAGTATTCTGCATCAGTCTGGTACAGTAGTATTCTGCATCAGTCTGGTACAGTAGTATTCTGCATCATCAGTCTGGTACAGTAGTATTCTGCATCATCAGTCTGGTACAGTAGTATTCTGCATCATCAGTCTGGTACAGCAGTATTCTGCATCATCAGTCTGGTACAGTAGTATTCTGCATCAGTCTGGTACAGTAGTATTCTGCATCAGTCTGGTACAGTAGTATTCTGCATCATCAGTCTGGTACAGTAGTATTCTGCATCATCAGTCTGGTACAGTAGTATTCTGCATCAGTCTGGTACAGTAGTATTCTGCATCATCAGTCTGGTACAGTAGTATTCTGCATCAGTCTGGTACAGTAGTATTCTGCATCAGTCTGGTACAGTAGTATTCTGCATCATCAGTCTGGTACAGTAGTATTCTGCATCAGTCTAGTACAGTAGTATTCTGCATCAGTCTGGTACAGTAGTATTCTGCATCAGTCTGGTACAGTAGTATTCTGCATCAGTCTGGTACAGTAGTATTCTGCATCATCAGTCTGGTACAGTAGTATTCTGCATCATCAGTCTGGTACAGTAGTATTCTGCATCAGTCTGGTACAGTAGTATTCTGCATCATCAGTCTGGTACAGTAGTATTCTGCATCATCAGTCTGGTACAGTAGTATTCTGCATCATCAGTCTGGTACAGTAGTATTCTACATCAGTCTAGTACAGCAGTATTCTGCATCATCAGTCTGGTACAGTAGTATTCTGCATCAGTCTGGTACTGCAGTATTCTGCATCATCAGTCTGGTACAGTAGTATTCTGCATCAGTCTAGTACAGTAGTATTCTGCATCATCAGTCTGGTACAGTAGTATTCTGCATCAGTCTCGTACAGTAGTATTCTGCATCATCAGTCTGGTACAGTAGTATTCTGCATCAGTCTGGTACAGTAGTATTCTGCATCAGTCTGGTACAGCAGTATTCTGCATCAGTCTGGTATAGTAGTATTCTACATCAGTCTAGTACAGCAGTATTCTGCATCATCAGTCTGGTACAGCAGTATTCTGCATCAGTCTGGTACAGTAGTATTCTGCATCAGTCTGGTACAGCAGTATTCTGCATTAGTCTGGTACAGTAGTATTCTGCATCAGTCTGGTACAGCAGTATTCTGCATCATCAGTCTGGTACAGCAGTATTCTGCATCATCAGTCTGGTACAGCAGTATTCTGCATCAGTCTGGTAGAGCAGTATTCTGCATCAGTCTGGAACAGTAGTATTCTGCATCATCAGTCTGGTACAGTAGTATTCTGCATCTTCAGTCTGGTACAGTAGTATTCTGTCATCAGTCTGGTACAGTAGTATTCTGCATCAGTCTGGTACAGTAGTATTCTGCATCATCAGTCTAGTACAGTAGTATTCTGCATCATCAGTCTGGTACAGTAGTATTCTGCATCATCAGTCTGGTACAGTAGTATTCTGTCATAAGTCTGGTACAGTAGTATTCTGTCATCAGTCTGGTACAGTAGTATTCTGCATCAGTCTGGTACAGTAGTAGTCTGCATCAGTCTGGTACAGCAGTATTCTACATCACCAGTCTGGTACAGCAGTATTCTGCATCAGTCTGGTACAGTAGTATTCTGCATCATCAGTCTGGTACAGTAGTATTCTGCATCAGTCTGGTACAGTAGTATTCTGCATCAGTCTGGTACAGTAGTATTCTGCATCATCAGTCTGGTACAGTAGTATTCTGCATCATCAGTCTGGTACAGTAGTATTCTGCATCAGTCTGGTACAGTAGTATTCTGCATCAGTCTGGTACAGTAGTATTCTGCATCATCAGTCTGGTACAGTAGTATTCTGCATCATCAGTCTGGTACAGTAGTATTCTGCATCACTCTAGTACAGTAGTATTCTGCATCATCAGTCTGGTACAGTAGTATTCTGCATCATCAGTCTGGTACAGTAGTATTCTGCATCAGTCTGGTAGAGCAGTATTCTACATCAGTCTGGTATAGTAGTATTCTACATCAGTCTGGTACAGCAGTATTCTGCATCAGTCTGGTACAGTAGTATTCTGCATCAGTCTGGTACAGTAGTATTCTGCATCATCAGTCTGGTACAGTAGTATTCTGCATCAGTCTGGTACAGTAGTATTCTGCATCATCAGTCTGGTACAGTAGTATTCTGCATCAGTCTGGTACAGTAGTATTCTGCATCAGTCTGGTACAGTAGTATTCTGCATCATCAGTCTGGTACAGTAGTATTCTGCATCAGTCTAGTACAGTAGTATTCTGCATCAGTCTGGTACAGTAGTATTCTGCATCAGTCTAGTACAGTAGTATTCTGCATCAGTCTGGTACAGTAGTATTCTGCATCAGTCTGGTACAGTAGTATTCTGCATCAGTCTGGTACAGTAGTATTCTGCATCATCAGTCTGGTACAGTAGTATTCTGCATCATCAGTCTGGTACAGTAGTATTCTGCATCAGTCTGGTACAGTAGTATTCTGCATCATCAGTCTGGTACAGTAGTATTCTGCATCATCAGTCTGGTACAGTAGTATTCTGCATCATCAGTCTGGTACAGTAGTATTCTACATCAGTCTAGTACAGCAGTATTCTGCATCATCAGTCTGGTACAGTAGTATTCTGCATCAGTCTGGTACAGCAGTATTCTGCATCATCAGTCTGGTACAGTAGTATTCTGCATCAGTCTAGTACAGTAGTATTCTGCATCATCAGTCTGGTACAGTAGTATTCTGCATCAGTCTAGTACAGTAGTATTCTGCATCATCAGTCTGGTACAGTAGTATTCTGCATCAGTCTGGTACAGTAGTATTCTGCATCAGTCTGGTACAGCAGTATTCTGCATCAGTCTGGTATAGTAGTATTCTACATCAGTCTAGTACAGCAGTATTCTGCATCATCAGTCTGGTACAGCAGTATTCTGCATCAGTCTGGTACAGTAGTATTCTGCATCAGTCTGGTACAGCAGTATTCTGCATCAGTCTGGTACAGTAGTATTCTGCATCAGTCTGGTACAGCAGTATTCTGCATCATCAGTCTGGTACAGCAGTATTCTGCATCATCAGTCTGGTACAGCAGTATTCTGCATCAGTCTGGTAGAGCAGTATTCTGCATCAGTCTGGAACAGTAGTATTCTGCATCATCAGTCTGGTACAGTAGTATTCTGCATCATCAGTCTGGTACAGTAGTATTCTGTCATCAGTCTGGTACAGTAGTATTCTGCATCAGTCTGGTACAGTAGTATTCTGCATCATCAGTCTAGTACAGTAGTATTCTGCATCATCAGTCTGGTACAGTAGTATTCTGCATCATCAGTCTGGTACAGTAGTATTCTGTCATAAGTCTGGTACAGTAGTATTCTGTCATCAGTCTGGTACAGTAGTATTCTGCATCAGTCTGGTACAGTAGTAGTCTGCATCAGTCTGGTACAGCAGTATTCTACATCACCAGTCTGGTACAGCAGTATTCTGCATCAGTCTGGTACAGTAGTATTCTGCATCATCAGTCTGGTACAGTAGTATTCTGCATCAGTCTGGTACAGTAGTATTCTGCATCATCAGTCTGGTACAGTAGTATTCTGCATCATCAGTCTGGTACAGTAGTATTCTGCATCAGTCTGGTACAGTAGTATTCTGCATCATCAGTCTGGTACAGTAGTATTCTGCATCATCAGTCTGGTACAGTAGTATTCTGCATCAGTCTGGTACAGTAGTATTCTGCATCAGTCTAGTACAGTAGTATTCTGCATCATCAGTCTGGTACAGTAGTATTCTGCATCATCAGTCTGGTACAGTAGTATTCTGCATCATCAGTCTAGTACAGTAGTATTCTGCATCAGTCTAGTACAGTAGTATTCTGCATCAGTCTGGTACAGTAGTATTCTGCATCAGTCTGGTACAGTAGTATTCTGCATCATCAGTCTGGTACAGTAGTATTCTGCATCAGTCTGGTACAGTAGTATTCTGCATCATCAGTCTGGTACAGTAGTATTCTGCATCAGTCTGGTACGGTAGTATTCTGCATCAGTCTAGTACAGTAGTATTCTGCATCAGTCTAGTACAGTAGTATTCTGCATCAGTCTGGTACAGTAGTATTCTACATCAGTCTGGTACAGTAGTATTCTGCATCAGTCTGGTACAGTAGTATTCTGCATCATCAGTCTGGTACAGTAGTATTCTGCATCATCAGTCTGGTACAGTAGTATTCTGCATCAGTCTGGTACAGTAGTATTCTGCATCATCAGTCTGGTACAGTAGTATTCTGCATCATCAGTCTGGTACAGTAGTATTCTGCATCAGTCTGGTACAGTAGTATTCTGCATCATCAGTCTGGTAGTAGTATTCTGCATCAGTCTGGTACAGTAGTATTCTGCATCATCAGTCTGGTACAGTAGTATTCTGCATCAGTCTGGTACAGTAGTATTCTGCATCAGTCTGGTACAGTAGTATTCTGCATCATCAGTCTGGTACAGTAGTATTCTGCATCAGTCTAGTACAGTAGTATTCTGCATCAGTCTGGTACAGTAGTATTCTGCATCAGTCTGGTACAGTAGTATTCTGCATCAGTCTGGTACAGTAGTATTCTGCATCATCAGTCTGGTACAGTAGTATTCTGCATCATCAGTCTGGTACAGTAGTATTCTGCATCAGTCTGGTACAGTAGTATTCTGCATCATCAGTCTGGTACAGTAGTATTCTGCATCATCAGTCTGGTACAGTAGTATTCTGCATCATCAGTCTGGTACAGTAGTATTCTGCACATCAGTCTAGTACAGCAGTATTCTGCATCATCAGTCTGGTACAGTAGTATTCTGCATCAGTCTGGTACTGCAGTATTCTGCATCATCAGTCTGGTACAGTAGTATTCTGCATCAGTCTAGTACAGTAGTATTCTGCATCATCAGTCTGGTACAGTAGTATTCTGCATCAGTCTCGTACAGTAGTATTCTGCATCATCAGTCTGGTACAGTAGTATTCTGCATCAGTCTGGTACAGTAGTATTCTGCATCAGTCTGGTACAGCAGTATTCTGCATCAGTCTGGTATAGTAGTATTCTACATCAGTCTAGTACAGCAGTATTCTGCATCATCAGTCTGGTACAGCAGTATTCTGCATCAGTCTGGTACAGTAGTATTCTGCATCAGTCTGGTACAGCAGTATTCTGCATCAGTCTGGTACAGTAGTATTCTGCATCAGTCTGGTACAGCAGTATTCTGCATCATCAGTCTGGTACAGCAGTATTCTGCATCATCAGTCTGGTACAGCAGTATTCTGCATCAGTCTGGTAGAGCAGTATTCTGCATCAGTCTGGAACAGTAGTATTCTGCATCATCAGTCTGGTACAGTAGTATTCTGCATCATCAGTCTGGTAGAGTAGTATTCTGTCATCAGTCTGGTACAGTAGTATTCTGCATCAGTCTGGTACAGTAGTATTCTGCATCATCAGTCTAGTACAGTAGTATTCTGCATCATCAGTCTGGTACAGTAGTATTCTGCATCATCAGTCTGGTACAGTAGTATTCTGTCATAAGTCTGGTACAGTAGTATTCTGTCATCAGTCTGGTACAGTAGTATTCTGCATCAGTCTGGTACAGTAGTAGTCTGCATCAGTCTGGTACAGCAGTATTCTTCATCACCAGTCTGGTACAGCAGTATTCTGCATCAGTCTGGTACAGTAGTATTCTGCATCATCAGTCTGGTACAGTAGTATTCTGCATCAGTCTGGTACAGTAGTATTCTGCATCATCAGTCTGGTACAGTAGTATTCTGCATCATCAGTCTGGTACAGTAGTATTCTGCATCAGTCTGGTACAGTAGTATTCTGCATCATCAGTCTGGTACAGTAGTATTCTGCATCATCAGTCTGGTACAGTAGTATTCTGCACCATCAGTCTGGTACAGTAGTATTCTGCATCATCAGTCTGGTACAGTAGTATTCTGCATCATCAGTCTGGTACAGTAGTATTCTGCATCAGTCTGGTACAGTAGTATTCTGCATCAGTCTGGTACAGTAGTAGTCTGCATCAGTCTGGTACAGCAGTATTCTACATCACCAGTCTGGTACAGCACTATTCTGCATCAGTCTGGTACAGTAGTATTCTGCATCATCAGTCTGGTACAGTAGTATTCTGCATCAGTCTGGTACAGTAGTATTCTGCATCATCAGTCTGGTACAGTAGTATTCTGCATCATCAGTCTGGTACAGTAGTATTCTGCATCAGTCTGGTACAGTAGTATTCTGCATCATCAGTCTGGTACAGTAGTATTCTGCATCAGTCTGGTACAGCAGTATTCTGCATCAGTCTGGTACAGTAGTATTCTGCATCAGTCTGGTACAGCAGTATTCTGCATCATCAGTCTGGTACAGCAGTATTCTGCATCATCAGTCTGGTACAGCAGTATTCTGCATCAGTCTGGTAGAGCAGTATTCTGCATCAGTCTGGAACAGTAGTATTCTGCATCATCAGTCTGGTACAGTAGTATTCTGCATCATCAGTCTGGTACAGTAGTATTCTGTCATCAGTCTGGTACAGTAGTATTCTGCATCAGTCTGGTACAGTAGTATTCTGCATCATCAGTCTAGTACAGTAGTATTCTGCATCATCAGTCTGGTACAGTAGTATTCTGCATCATCAGTCTGGTACAGTAGTATTCTGTCATAAGTCTGGTACAGTAGTATTCTGTCATCAGTCTGGTACAGTAGTATTCTGCATCAGTCTGGTACAGTAGTAGTCTGCATCAGTCTGGTACAGCAGTATTCTACATCACCAGTCTGGTACAGCAGTATTCTGCATCAGTCTGGTACAGTAGTATTCTGCATCATCAGTCTGGTACAGTAGTATTCTGCATCAGTCTGGTACAGTAGTATTCTGCATCATCAGTCTGGTACAGTAGTATTCTGCATCATCAGTCTGGTACAGTAGTATTCTGCATCAGTCTGGTACAGTAGTATTCTGCATCATCAGTCTGGTACAGTAGTATTCTGCATCATCAGTCTGGTACAGTAGTATTCTGCACCATCAGTCTGGTACAGTAGTATTCTGCATCAGTCTGGTACAGTAGTATTCTGCATCATCAGTCTGGTAGAGTAGTATTCTGCATCATCAGTCTGGTACAGTAGTATTCTGCATCATCAGTCTGGTACAGTAGTATTCTGCATCATCAGTCTGGTACAGTAGTATTCTGCATCATCAGTCTGGTACAGCAGTATTCTGCATCAGTCTGGTACAGCAGTATTCTGCATCAGTCTGGTACAGCAGTATTCTGCATCATCAGTCTGGTACAGCAGTATTCTGCATCATCAGTCTGGTACAGCAGTATTCTGCATCAGTCTGGTACAGTAGTATTCTGCATCATCAGTCTGGTACAGTAGTATTCTGCATCAGTCTGGTACAGTAGTATTCTGCGTCAGTCTGGTACAGTAGTATTCTGCATCATCAGTCTGGTACAGTAGTATTATGCATCATCAGTCTGGTACAGTAGTATTCTGCATCAGTCTAGTACAGTAGTATTCTGCATCAGTCTGGTACAGCAGTATTCTGCATCATCAGTCTGGTACAGCAGTATTCTGCATCAGTCTGGTACAGTAGTATTCTGCATCAGTCTGGTACAGTAGTATTCTGCATCATCAGTCTGGTACAGCAGTATTCTACATCATCAGTCTGGTACAGTAGTATTCTGCATCATCAGTCTGGTACAGTAGTATTCTGCATCAGTCTGGTACAGTAGTTTTCTGCATCAGTCTAGTACAGTAGTATTCTGCATCAGTCTGGTACAGTAGTATTCTGCATCATCAGTCTGGTACAGTAGTATTCTACATCAGTCTGGTACAGTAGTATTCTGCATCATCAGTCTGGTACAGTAGTATTCTGCATCATCAGTCTGGTACAGTAGTATTCTGTCATCAGTCTGGTACAGTAGTATTCTGCATCAGTCTGGTACAGTAGTATTCTGCATCATCAGTCTAGTACAGTAGTATTCTGCATCATCAGTCTGGTACAGTAGTATTCTGCATCATCAGTCTGGTACAGTAGTATTCTGTCATAAGTCTGGTACAGTAGTATTCTGTCATCAGTCTGGTACAGTAGTATTCTGCATCAGTCTGGTACAGTAGTAGTCTGCATCAGTCTGGTACAGCAGTATTCTACATCACCAGTCTGGTACAGCAGTATTCTGCATCAGTCTGGTACAGTAGTATTCTGCATCATCAGTCTGGTACAGTAGTATTCTGCATCAGTCTGGTACAGTAGTATTCTGCATCATCAGTCTGGTACAGTAGTATTCTGCATCATCAGTCTGGTACAGTAGTATTCTGCATCAGTCTGGTACAGTAGTATTCTGCATCATCAGTCTGGTACAGTAGTATTCTGCATCATCAGTCTGGTACAGTAGTATTCTGCACCATCAGTCTGGTACAGTAGTATTCTGCATCAGTCTGGTACAGTAGTATTCTGCATCATCAGTCTGGTAGAGTAGTATTCTGCATCATCAGTCTGGTACAGTAGTATTCTGCATCATCAGTCTGGTACAGTAGTATTCTGCATCATCAGTCTGGTACAGTAGTATTCTGCATCATCAGTCTGGTACAGCAGTATTCTGCATCAGTCTGGTACAGCAGTATTCTGCATCAGTCTGGTACAGCAGTATTCTGCATCATCAGTCTGGTACAGCAGTATTCTGCATCATCAGTCTGGTACAGCAGTATTCTGCATCAGTCTGGTACAGTAGTATTCTGCATCATCAGTCTGGTACAGTAGTATTCTGCATCAGTCTGGTACAGTAGTATTCTCATCAGTCTGGTACAGTAGTATTCTGCATCATCAGTCTGGTACAGTAGTATTATGCATCATCAGTCTGGTACAGTAGTATTCTGCATCAGTCTAGTACAGTAGTATTCTGCATCAGTCTGGTACAGCAGTATTCTGCATCATCAGTCTGGTACAGCAGTATTCTGCATCAGTCTGGTACAGTAGTATTCTGCATCAGTCTGGTACAGTAGTATTCTGCATCATCAGTCTGGTACAGTAGTATTCTGCATCATCAGTCTGGTACAGTAGTATTCTGTCATCAGTCTGGTACAGTAGTATTCTGCATCAGTCTGGTACAGTAGTATTCTGCATCATCAGTCTAGTACAGTAGTATTCTGCATCATCAGTCTGGTACAGTAGTATTCTGCATCATCAGTCTGGTACAGTAGTATTCTGTCATAAGTCTGGTACAGTAGTATTCTGTCATCAGTCTGGTACAGTAGTATTCTGCATCAGTCTGGTACAGTAGTAGTCTGCATCAGTCTGGTACAGCAGTATTCTACATCACCAGTCTGGTACAGCAGTATTCTGCATCAGTCTGGTACAGTAGTATTCTGCATCATCAGTCTGGTACAGTAGTATTCTGCATCAGTCTGGTACAGTAGTATTCTGCATCATCAGTCTGGTACAGTAGTATTCTGCATCATCAGTCTGGTACAGTAGTATTCTGCATCAGTCTGGTACAGTAGTATTCTGCATCATCAGTCTGGTACAGTAGTATTCTGCATCATCAGTCTGGTACAGTAGTATTCTGCACCATCAGTCTGGTACAGTAGTATTCTGCATCAGTCTGGTACAGTAGTATTCTGCATCATCAGTCTGGTAGAGTAGTATTCTGCATCATCAGTCTGGTACAGTAGTATTCTGCATCATCAGTCTGGTACAGTAGTATTCTGCATCATCAGTCTGGTACAGTAGTATTCTGCATCATCAGTCTGGTACAGCAGTATTCTGCATCAGTCTGGTACAGCAGTATTCTGCATCAGTCTGGTACAGCAGTATTCTGCATCATCAGTCTGGTACAGCAGTATTCTGCATCATCAGTCTGGTACAGCAGTATTCTGCATCAGTCTGGTACAGTAGTATTCTGCATCATCAGTCTGGTACAGTAGTATTCTGCATCAGTCTGGTACAGTAGTATTCTGCGTCAGTCTGGTACAGTAGTATTCTGCATCATCAGTCTGGTACAGTAGTATTATGCATCATCAGTCTGGTACAGTAGTATTCTGCATCAGTCTAGTACAGTAGTATTCTGCATCAGTCTGGTACAGCAGTATTCTGCATCATCAGTCTGGTACAGCAGTATTCTGCATCAGTCTGGTACAGTAGTATTCTGCATCAGTCTGGTACAGTAGTATTCTGCATCATCAGTCTGGTACAGCAGTATTCTACATCATCAGTCTGGTACAGTAGTATTCTGCATCATCAGTCTGGTACAGTAGTATTCTGCATCAGTCTGGTACAGTAGTTTTCTGCATCAGTCTAGTACAGTAGTATTCTGCATCAGTCTGGTACAGTAGTATTCTGCATCATCAGTCTGGTACAGTAGTATTCTACATCAGTCTGGTACAGTAGTATTCTGCATCATCAGTCTGGTACAGTAGTATTCTGCATCATCAGTCTGGTACAGTAGTATTCTGTCATCAGTCTGGTACAGTAGTATTCTGCATCAGTCTGGTACAGTAGTATTCTGCATCATCAGTCTAGTACAGTAGTATTCTGCATCATCAGTCTGGTACAGTAGTATTCTGCATCATCAGTCTGGTACAGTAGTATTCTGTCATAAGTCTGGTACAGTAGTATTCTGTCATCAGTCTGGTACAGTAGTATTCTGCATCAGTCTGGTACAGTAGTAGTCTGCATCAGTCTGGTACAGCAGTATTCTACATCACCAGTCTGGTACAGCAGTATTCTGCATCAGTCTGGTACAGTAGTATTCTGCATCATCAGTCTGGTACAGTAGTATTCTGCATCAGTCTGGTACAGTAGTATTCTGCATCATCAGTCTGGTACAGTAGTATTCTGCATCATCAGTCTGGTACAGTAGTATTCTGCATCAGTCTGGTACAGTAGTATTCTGCATCATCAGTCTGGTACAGTAGTATTCTGCATCATCAGTCTGGTACAGTAGTATTCTGCACCATCAGTCTGGTACAGTAGTATTCTGCATCAGTCTGGTACAGTAGTATTCTGCATCATCAGTCTGGTAGAGTAGTATTCTGCATCATCAGTCTGGTACAGTAGTATTCTGCATCATCAGTCTGGTACAGTAGTATTCTGCATCATCAGTCTGGTACAGTAGTATTCTGCATCATCAGTCTGGTACAGCAGTATTCTGCATCAGTCTGGTACAGCAGTATTCTGCATCAGTCTGGTACAGCAGTATTCTGCATCATCAGTCTGGTACAGCAGTATTCTGCATCATCAGTCTGGTACAGCAGTATTCTGCATCAGTCTGGTACAGTAGTATTCTGCATCATCAGTCTGGTACAGTAGTATTCTGCATCAGTCTGGTACAGTAGTATTCTGCGTCAGTCTGGTACAGTAGTATTCTGCATCATCAGTCTGGTACAGTAGTATTATGCATCATCAGTCTGGTACAGTAGTATTCTGCATCAGTCTAGTACAGTAGTATTCTGCATCAGTCTGGTACAGCAGTATTCTGCATCATCAGTCTGGTACAGCAGTATTCTGCATCAGTCTGGTACAGTAGTATTCTGCATCAGTCTGGTACAGTAGTATTCTGCATCATCAGTCTGGTACAGCAGTATTCTACATCATCAGTCTGGTACAGTAGTATTCTGCATCATCAGTCTGGTACAGTAGTATTCTGCATCAGTCTGGTACAGTAGTTTTCTGCATCAGTCTAGTACAGTAGTATTCTGCATCAGTCTGGTACAGTAGTATTCTGCATCATCAGTCTGGTACAGTAGTATTCTACATCAGTCTGGTACAGTAGTATTCTGCATCATCAGTCTGGTACAGTAGTATTCTGCATCATCAGTCTGGTACAGTAGTATTCTGCATCATCAGTCTGGTACAGTAGTATTCTGCATCAGTCTGGTACAGTAGTATTCTGCATCATCAGTCTGGTACAGTAGTATTCTGCATCAGTCTGGTACAGCAGTATTCTGCATCATCAGTCTGGTACAGTAGTATTCTACATCATCAGTCTGGTACAGCAGTATTCTGCATCATCAGTCTGGTACAGTAGTATTCTGCATCATCAGTCTGGTACAGTAGTATTCTGCATCATCAGTCTAGTACAGTAGTATTCTACATCATCAGTCTGGTACAGTAGTATTCTGCATCATCAGTCTGGTACAGTAGTATTCTGCATCAGTCTGGAACAGTAGTATTCTGCATCAGTCTGGTACAGTAGTATTCTGCATCATCAGTCTGGTACAGTAGTATTCTGCATCATCAGTCTGGTACAGTAGTATTCTGCATCAGTCTGGTACAGTAGTATTCTGCATCATCAGTCTGGTACAGTAGTATTCTGCATCATCAGTCTGGTACAGTAGTATTCTGCATCAGTCTGGTACAGTAGTATTCTGCATCATCAGTCTGGTACAGCAGTATTATGCATCAGTCTGGTACAGTAGTATTCTGCATCATCAGTCTGGTACAGTAGTATTCTGCATCATCAGTCTGGTTCAGTAGTATTCTGCATCATCAGTCTGGTACAGTAGTATTTTGCATCATCAGTCTGGTACAGTAGTATTCTGCATCAGTCTGGTACAGTAGTATTCTGCATCAGTCTGGTACAGCAGTATTCTGCATCATCAGTCTGGTACAGCAGTATTCTGCATCATCAGTCTGGTACAGTAGTATTCTGCATCAGTCTAGTACAGTAGTATTCTGCATCAGTCTGGTACAGTAGTATTCTGCATCATCAGTCTGGTACAGTAGTATTCTGCATCAGTCTGGTACAGTAGTATTCTGCATCAGTCTGGTACAGTAGTATTCTGCATCATCAGTCTAGTACAGTAGTATTCTGCATCAGTCTGGTACAGTAGTATTCTGCATCATCAGTCTGGTACAGTAGTATTCTGCATCAGTCTGGTATAGTAGTATTCTGCATCAGTCTGGTACAGTAGTATTCTGCATCATCAGTCTGGTACAGCAGTATTCTGCATCAGTCTGGTACAGTAGTATTCTGCATCATCAGTCTGGTACAGCAGTATTCTGCATCATCAGTCTGGTACAGTAGTATTCTGCATCATCAGTCTGGTACAGCAGTATTCTGCATCAGTCTGGTACAGCAGTATTCTGCATCAGTCTGGTACAGTAGTATTCTGCATCATCAGTCTGGTACAGTAGTATTCTGCATCATCAGTCTAGTACAGTAGTATTCTGCATCATCAGTCTGGTACAGTAGTATTCTGCATCATCAGTCTGGTACAGCAGTATTCTGCATCAGTCTGGTACAGTAGTATTCTGCATCATCAGTCTGGTACAGTAGTATTCTGCATCATCAGTCTGGTACAGTAGTATTCTGCATCATCAGTCTGGTACAGTAGTATTCTGCATCATCAGTCTGGTACAGCAGTATTCTGCATCAGTCTGGTACAGTAGTATTCTGCATCATCAGTCTGGTACAGTAGTATTCTGCATCATCAGTCTGGTACAGTAGTATTCTGCATCATCAGTCTAGTACAGTAGTATTCTGCATCATCAGTCTGGTACAGTAGTATTCTGCATCATCAGTCTGGTACAGTAGTATTCTGCATCAGTCTGGTACAGTAGTATTCTGCATCATCAGTCTGGTACAGTAGTATTCTGCATCATCAGTCTAGTACAGCAGTATTCTACATCAGTCTGGTACAGTAGTATTCTGCATCATCAGTCTAGTACAGCAGTATTCTGCATCAGTCTGGTGCAGTAGTATTCTGCATCAGTCTGGTACAGTAGTATCCTGCATCATCAGTCTAGTACAGTAGTATTCTGCATCATCAGTCTGGTACAGTAGTATTCTGCATCAGTCTGGTACAGTAGTATTCTGCACCAGTCTGGTACAGTAGTATTCTGCATCATCAGTCTAGTACAGTAGTATTCTGCATCATCAGTCTGGTACAGTAGTATTCTGCATCAGTCTGGTACAGTAGTATTCTGCATCAGTCTGGTACAGCAGTATTCTGCATCATCAGTCTGGTACAGTAGTATTCTGCATCAGTCTGGTACAGTAGTATTCTGCATCATCAGTCTGGTACAGTAGTATTCTGCATCATCAGTCTGGTACAGTAGTATTCTGCATCATCAGTCTAGTACAGCAGTATTCTACATCAGTCTGGTACAGTAGTATTCTGCATCATCAGTCTGGTATAGTAGTATTCTGCATCATCAATCTGGTACAGTAGTATTCTGCATCAGTCTGGTACAGCAGTATTCTGCATCATCAGTCTGGTACAGTAGTATTCTGCATCAGTCTGGTACAGCAGTATTCTGCATCATCAGTCTGGTACAGTAGTATTCTGCATCAGTCTGGTACAGTAGTATTCTGCATCATCAGTCTGGTATAGTAGTATTCTGCATCATCAATCTGGTACAGTAGTATTCTGCATCAGTCTGGTACAGCAGTATTCTGCATCATCAGTCTGGTACAGTAGTATTCTGCATCAGTCTGGTACAGTAGTATTCTGCATCATCAGTCTAGTACAGTAGTGTTCTGCATCATCAGTCTGGTACAGTAGTATTCTGCATCAGTCTGGTACAGTAGTATTCTGCATCAGTCTGGTACAGCAGTATTCTGCATCATCAGTCTGGTACAGTAGTATTCTGCATCAGTCTGGTACAGTAGTATTCTGCATCATCAGTCTGGTACAGTAGTATTCTGCATCATCAGTCTGGTACAGTAGTATTCTGCATCATCAGTCTAGTACAGCAGTATTCTACATCAGTCTGGTACAGTAGTATTCTGCATCAGTCTGGTACAGCAGTATTCTGCATCATCAGTCTGGTACAGTAGTATTCTGCATCAGTCTGGTACAGTAGTATTCTGCATCATCAGTCTGGTACAGTAGTATTCTGCATCATCAGTCTGGTACAGTAGTATTCTGCATCATCAGTCTAGTACAGCAGTATTCTACATCAGTCTGGTACAGTAGTATTCTGCATCATCACTCTGGTACAGCAGTATTCTGCATCAGTCTAGTACAGTAGTATTCTGCATCATCAGTCTGGTACAGCAGTATTCTGCATCAGTCTAGTACAGTAGTATTCTGCATCAGTCTGGTATAGTAGTATTCTGCATCAGTCTGGTATAGTAGTATTCTGCATCAGTCTGGTATAGTAGTATTCTGCATCAGTCTGGTATAGTAGTATTCTGCATCAGTCTAGTACAGTAGTATTCTGCATCATCAGTCTGGTATAGTAGTATTCTGCATCAGTCTAGTACAGTAGTATTCTGCATCATCAGTCTGGTACAGTAGTATTCTGCATCAGTCTAGTACAGTAGTATTCTGCATCAGTCTGGTACAGCAGTATTCTGCATCATCAGTCTGGTACAGTAGTATTCTGCATCATCAGTCTGGTACAGCAGTATTCTGCATCATCAGTCTGGTACAGTAGTATTCTGCATCATCAGTCTGGTACAGTAGTATTCTGCATCAGTCTGGTACAGTAGTATTCTGCATCATCAGTCTGGTACAGCAGTATTCTGCATCATCAGTCTGGTACAGTAGTATTCTGCATCATCAGTCTGGTACAGTAGTATTCTGTAATCAGTCTGGTACAGTAGTATTCTGCATCATTCTGGTACTGTAGTATTCTGCATCATCAGTCTGGTACAGTTGTATTCTGCATCAGTCTGGTACAGTAGTATTCTGCATCAGTCTGGTACAGTAGTATTCTGCATCATCAGTCTGGTACAGTTGTATTCTGCATCAGTCTGGTATAGTAGTATTCTGCATCAGTCTGGTATAGTAGTATTCTGCATCAGTCTAGTACAGTAGTATTCTGCATCAGTCTAGTACAGCAGTATTCTGCATCAGTCTGGTATAGTAGTATTCTGCATCAGTCTGGTACAGTAGTATTCTGCATCATCAGTCTGGTACAGTAGTATTCTGCATCAGTCTAGTACAGTAGTATTCTGCATCAGTCTGGTACAGTAGTATTCTGCATCATCAGTCTGGAACAGTAGTATTCTGCATCAGTCTAGTACAGTAGTATTCTGCATCATCAGTCTAGTACAGTAGTATTCTGCATCATCAGTCTGGTACAGTAGTATTCTGCATCATCAGTCTGGTACAGTAGTATTCTGCATCATCAGTCTGGTACAGTAGTATTCTGCATCAGTCTAGTACAGTAGTATTCTGCATCATCAGTCTAGTACAGCAGTATTCTGCATCATCAGTCTAGTACAGCAGTATTCTGCATCATCAGTCTGGTACAGTAGTATTCTGCATCATCAGTCTGGTATAGTAGTATTCTGCATCATCAATCTGGTACAGTAGTATTCTGCATCAGTCTGGTACAGCAGTATTCTGCATCATCAGTCTGGTACAGTAGTATTCTGCATCAGTCTGGTACAGCAGTATTCTGCATCATCAGTCTGGTACAGTAGTATTCTGCATCAGTCTGGTACAGTAGTATTCTGCATCATCAGTCTGGTATAGTAGTATTCTGCATCATCAATCTGGTACAGTAGTATTCTGCATCAGTCTGGTACAGCAGTATTCTGCATCATCAGTCTGGTACAGTAGTATTCTGCATCAGTCTGGTACAGTAGTATTCTGCATCATCAGTCTAGTACAGTAGTATTCTGCATCATCAGTCTGGTACAGTAGTATTCTGCATCAGTCTGGTACAGTAGTATTCTGCATCATTCTGGTACAGTAGTATTCTGCATCATCAGTCTGGTACAGTTGTATTCTGCATCAGTCTGGTACAGTAGTATTCTGCATCAGTCTGGTACAGTAGTATTCTGCATCATCAGTCTGGTACAGTTGTATTCTGCATCAGTCTGGTATAGTAGTATTCTGCATCAGTCTGGTATAGTAGTATTCTGCATCAGTCTAGTACAGTAGTATTCTGCATCAGTCTAGTACAGCAGTATTCTGCATCAGTCTAGTACAGCAGTATTCTGTAATCAGTCTGGTACAGTAGTATTCTGCATCATTCTGGTACAGTAGTATTCTGCATCATCAGTCTGGTACAGTTGTATTCTGCATCAGTCTGGTACAGTAGTATTCTGCATCAGTCTGGTACAGTAGTATTCTGCATCATCAGTCTGGTACAGTTGTATTCTGCATCAGTCTGGTATAGTAGTATTCTGCATCAGTCTGGTATAGTAGTATTCTGCATCAGTCTAGTACAGTAGTATTCTGCATCAGTCTAGTACAGCAGTATTCTGCATCAGTCTGGTATAGTAGTATTCTGCATCAGTCTGGTACAGTAGTATTCTGCATCATCAGTCTGGTACAGTAGTATTCTGCATCAGTCTAGTACAGTAGTATTCTGCATCAGTCTGGTACAGTAGTATTCTGCATCATCAGTCTGGAACAGTAGTATTCTGCATCAGTCTAGTACAGTAGTATTCTGCATCATCAGTCTAGTACAGTAGTATTCTGCATCATCAGTCTGGTACAGTAGTATTCTGCATCATCAGTCTGGTACAGTAGTATTCTGCATCATCAGTCTGGTACAGTAGTATTCTGCATCAGTCTAGTACAGTAGTATTCTGCATCATCAGTCTAGTACAGCAGTATTCTGCATCATCAGTCTAGTACAGCAGTATTCTGCATCATCAGTCTGGTACAGTAGTATTCTGCATCATCAGTCTGGTATAGTAGTATTCTGCATCATCAATCTGGTACAGTAGTATTCTGCATCAGTCTGGTACAGCAGTATTCTGCATCATCAGTCTGGTACAGTAGTATTCTGCATCAGTCTGGTACAGCAGTATTCTGCATCATCAGTCTGGTACAGTAGTATTCTGCATCAGTCTGGTACAGTAGTATTCTGCATCATCAGTCTGGTATAGTAGTATTCTGCATCATCAATCTGGTACAGTAGTATTCTGCATCAGTCTGGTACAGCAGTATTCTGCATCATCAGTCTGGTACAGTAGTATTCTGCATCAGTCTGGTACAGTAGTATTCTGCATCATCAGTCTAGTACAGTAGTATTCTGCATCATCAGTCTGGTACAGTAGTATTCTGCATCAGTCTGGTACAGTAGTATTCTGCATCAGTCTGGTACAGCAGTATTCTGCATCATCAGTCTGGTACAGTAGTATTCTGCATCAGTCTGGTACAGTAGTATTCTGCATCATCAGTCTGGTACAGTAGTATTCTGCATCATCAGTCTGGTACAGTAGTATTCTGCATCATCAGTCTAGTACAGCAGTATTCTACATCAGTCTGGTACAGTAGTATTCTGCATCAGTCTGGTACAGCAGTATTCTGCATCATCAGTCTGGTACAGTAGTATTCTGCATCAGTCTGGTACAGTAGTATTCTGCATCATCAGTCTGGTACAGTAGTATTCTGCATCATCAGTCTGGTACAGTAGTATTCTGCATCATCAGTCTAGTACAGCAGTATTCTACATCAGTCTGGTACAGTAGTATTCTGCATCATCAGTCTGGTACAGCAGTATTCTGCATCAGTCTAGTACAGTAGTATTCTGCATCATCAGTCTGGTACAGCAGTATTCTGCATCAGTCTAGTACAGTAGTATTCTGCATCAGTCTGGTATAGTAGTATTCTGCATCAGTCTGGTATAGTAGTATTCTGCATCAGTCTGGTACAGTAGTATTCTGCATCATCAGTCTGGAACAGTAGTATTCTGCATCAGTCTAGTACAGTAGTATTCTGCATCATCAGTCTAGTACAGCAGTATTCTGCATCATCAGTCTGGTACAGTAGTATTCTGCATCATCAGTCTGGTACAGTAGTATTCTGCATCATCAGTCTGGTACAGTAGTATTCTGCATCAGTCTAGTACAGTAGTATTCTGCATCATCAGTCTAGTACAGCAGTATTCTGCATCATCAGTCTAGTACAGCAGTATTCTGCATCATCAGTCTGGTACAGTAGTATTCTGCATCAGTCTGGTACAGCAGTATTCTGCATCATCAGTCTGGTACAGTAGTATTCTGCATCAGTCTGGTACAGCAGTATTCTGCATCATCAGTCTGGTACAGTAGTATTCTGCATCAGTCTGGTACAGTAGTATTCTGCATCATCAGTCTGGTACAGTAGTATTCTGCATCATCAGTCTGGTACAGTAGTATTCTGCATCATCAGTCTAGTACAGCAGTATTCTGCATCATCAGTCTGGTACAGTAGTATTCTGCATCAGTCTGGTACAGCAGTATTCTGCATCATCAGTCTGGTACAGTATTATTCTGCATCAGTCTGGTACAGTAGTATTCTGCATCATCAGTCTGGTATAGTAGTATTCTGCATCATCAATCTGGTACAGTAGTATTCTGCATCAGTCTGGTACAGCAGTATTCTGCATCATCAGTCTGGTACAGTAGTATTCTGCATCAGTCTGGTACAGTAGTATTCTGCATCATCAGTCTAGTACAGCAGTATTCTGCATCATCAGTCTAGTACAGTAGTATTCTGCATCAGTCTGGTACAGTAGTATTCTGCATCAGTCTGGTACAGCAGTATTCTGCATCGTCAGTCTGGTACAGTAGTATTCTGCATCAGTCTGGTACAGCAGTATTCTGCATCATCAGTCTGGTACAGTAGTATTCTGCATCAGTCTGGTACAGTAGTATTCTGCATCATCAGTCTGGTACAGTAGTATTCTGCATCATCAGTCTGGTACAGTAGTATTCTGCATCATCAGTCTAGTACAGCAGTATTCTACATCAGTCTGGTACAGTAGTATTCTGCATCAGTCTGGTACAGCAGTATTCTGCATCATCAGTCTGGTACAGTAGTATTCTGCATCAGTCTGGTACAGTAGTATTCTGCATCATCAGTCTGGTACAGTAGTATTCTGCATCATCAGTCTGGTACAGTAGTATTCTGCATCATCAGTCTAGTACAGCAGTATTCTACATCAGTCTGGTACAGTATTATTCTGCATCATCAGTCTGGTACAGCAGTATTCTGCATCAGTCTAGTACAGTAGTATTCTGCATCATCAGTCTGGTACAGCAGTATTCTGCATCAGTCTAGTACAGTAGTATTCTGCATCAGTCTGGTATAGTAGTATTCTGCATCAGTCTGGTATAGTAGTATTCTGCATCAGTCTGGTATAGTAGTATTCTGCATCAGTCTGGTATAGTAGTATTCTGCATCAGTCTAGTACAGTAGTATTCTGCATCATCAGTCTGGTATAGTAGTATTCTGCATCAGTCTAGTACAGTAGTATTCTGCATCATCAGTCTGGTACAGTAGTATTCTGCATCAGTCTAGTACAGTAGTATTCTGCATCAGTCTGGTACAGCAGTATTCTGCATCATCAGTCTGGTACAGTAGTATTCTGCATCATCAGTCTGGTACAGCAGTATTCTGCATCATCAGTCTGGTACAGTAGTATTCTGCATCATCAGTCTGGTACAGTAGTATTCTGCATCAGTCTGGTACAGTAGTATTCTGCATCATCAGTCTGGTACAGCAGTATTCTGCATCATCAGTCTGGTACAGTAGTATTCTGCATCATCAGTCTGGTACAGTAGTATTCTGTAATCAGTCTGGTACAGTAGTATTCTGCATCAGTCTGGTACAGTAGTATTCTGCATCATCAGTCTGGTACAGTAGTATTCTGCATCATCAGTCTGGTACAGTAGTATTCTGCATCAGTCTGGTACAGTAGTATTCTGCATCAGTCTGGTACAGTAGTATTCTGCATCATCAGTCTGGTACAGTAGTATTCTGCATCATCAGTCTGGTACAGTAGTATTCTGCATCAGTCTGGTACAGTAGTATTCTGCATCAGTCTAGTACAGCAGTATTCTGCATCAGTCTGGTATAGTAGTATTCTGCATCAGTCTGGTATAGTAGTATTCTGCATCAGTCTGGTATAGTAGTATTCTGCATCAGTCTAGTACAGTAGTATTCTGCATCAGTCTAGTACAGTAGTATTCTGCATCATCAGTCTGGTACAGTAGTATTCTTCATCAGTCTGGTACAGTAGTATTCTACATCAGTCATCAGTCTAGTACAGTAGTATTCTGCATCAGTCAGTATAGTAGTATTCTGCATCAGTCTGGTATAGTAGTATTCTGCATCAGTCTGGTATAGTAGTATTCTGCATCAGTCTGGTATAGTAGTATTCTGCATCAGTCTAGTACAGTATTCTGCATCAGTCTGGTACAGCAGTATTCTGCATCAGTCTGGTATAGTAGTATTCTGCATCAGTCTGGTATAGTAGTATTCTGCATCAGTCTGGTATAGTAGTATTCTGCATCAGTCTAGTACAGTAGTATTCTGCATCAGTCTAGTACAACAGTATGCTGCATCAGTCTGGTATAGTAGTATTCTGCATCAGTCTGGTACAGTAGTATTCTGCATCATCAGTCTGGTACAGTAGTATTCTGCATCAGTCTAGTACAGTAGTATTCTGCATCAGTCTGGTACAGTAGTATTCTGCATCATCAGTCTGGAACAGTAGTATTCTGCATCAGTCTAGTACAGTAGTATTCTGCATCATCAGTCTAGTACAGCAGTATTCTGCATCATCAGTCTGGTACAGTAGTATTCTGCATCATCAGTCTGGTACAGTAGTATTCTGCATCATCAGTCTGGTACAGTAGTATTCTGCATCAGTCTAGTACAGTAGTATTCTGCATCATCAGTCTAGTACAGCAGTATTCTGCATCATCAGTCTAGTACAGCAGTATTCTGCATCATCAGTCTGGTACAGTAGTATTCTGCATCAGTCTGGTACAGTAGTATTCTGCATCAGTCTAGTACAGTAGTATTCTGCATCATCAGTCTAGTACAGCAGTATTCTGCATCATCAGTCTAGTACAGCAGTATTCTGCATCATCAGTCTGGTACAGTAGTATTCTGCATCAGTCTGGTACAGCAGTATTCTGCATCATCAGTCTGGTACAGTAGTATTCTGCATCAGTCTGGTACAGCAGTATTCTGCATCATCAGTCTGGTACAGTAGTATTCTGCATCAGTCTGGTACAGTAGTATTCTGCATCATCAGTCTGGTACAGTAGTATTCTGCATCATCAGTCTGGTACAGTAGTATTCTGCATCATCAGTCTAGTACAGCAGTATTCTGCATCATCAGTCTGGTACAGTAGTATTCTGCATCAGTCTGGTACAGCAGTATTCTGCATCATCAGTCTGGTACAGTAGTATTCTGCATCAGTCTGGTACAGTAGTATTCTGCATCATCAGTCTGGTATAGTAGTATTCTGCATCATCAATCTGGTACAGTAGTATTCTGCATCAGTCTGGTACAGCAGTATTCTGCATCATCAGTCTGGTACAGTAGTATTCTGCATCAGTCTGGTACAGTAGTATTCTGCATCATCAGTCTAGTACAGCAGTATTCTGCATCATCAGTCTAGTACAGTAGTATTCTGCATCAGTCTGGTACAGTAGTATTCTGCATCAGTCTGGTACAGCAGTATTCTGCATCGTCAGTCTGGTACAGTAGTATTCTGCATCAGTCTGGTACAGCAGTATTCTGCATCATCAGTCTGGTACAGTAGTATTCTGCATCAGTCTGGTACAGTAGTATTCTGCATCATCAGTCTGGTACAGTAGTATTCTGCATCATCAGTCTGGTACAGTAGTATTCTGCATCATCAGTCTAGTACAGCAGTATTCTACATCAGTCTGGTACAGTAGTATTCTGCATCAGTCTGGTACAGCAGTATTCTGCATCATCAGTCTGGTACAGTAGTATTCTGCATCAGTCTGGTACAGTAGTATTCTGCATCATCAGTCTGGTACAGTAGTATTCTGCATCATCAGTCTGGTACAGTAGTATTCTGCATCATCAGTCTAGTACAGCAGTATTCTACATCAGTCTGGTACAGTATTATTCTGCATCATCAGTCTGGTACAGCAGTATTCTGCATCAGTCTAGTACAGTAGTATTCTGCATCATCAGTCTGGTACAGCAGTATTCTGCATCAGTCTAGTACAGTAGTATTCTGCATCAGTCTGGTATAGTAGTATTCTGCATCAGTCTGGTATAGTAGTATTCTGCATCAGTCTGGTATAGTAGTATTCTGCATCAGTCTGGTATAGTAGTATTCTGCATCAGTCTAGTACAGTAGTATTCTGCATCATCAGTCTGGTATAGTAGTATTCTGCATCAGTCTAGTACAGTAGTATTCTGCATCATCAGTCTGGTACAGTAGTATTCTGCATCAGTCTAGTACAGTAGTATTCTGCATCAGTCTGGTACAGCAGTATTCTGCATCATCAGTCTGGTACAGTAGTATTCTGCATCATCAGTCTGGTACAGCAGTATTCTGCATCATCAGTCTGGTACAGTAGTATTCTGCATCATCAGTCTGGTACAGTAGTATTCTGCATCAGTCTGGTACAGTAGTATTCTGCATCATCAGTCTGGTACAGCAGTATTCTGCATCATCAGTCTGGTACAGTAGTATTCTGTAATCAGTCTGGTACAGTAGTATTCTGCATCAGTCTGGTACAGTAGTATTCTGCATCATCAGTCTGGTACAGTAGTATTCTGCATCATCAGTCTGGTACAGTAGTATTCTGCATCAGTCTGGTACAGTAGTATTCTGCATCAGTCTGGTACAGTAGTATTCTGCATCATCAGTCTGGTACAGTAGTATTCTGCATCATCAGTCTGGTACAGTAGTATTCTGCATCATCAGTCTGGTACAGTAGTATTCTGCATCATCAGTCTGTTACAGTAGTATTCTACATCAGTCTGGTACAGCAGTATTCTGCATCATCAGTCTGGTACAGTAGTATTCTGCATCATCAGTCTGGTACAGCAGTATTCTGCATCAGTCTGGTATAGTAGTATTCTGCATCAGTCTGGTATAGTAGTATTCTGCATCAGTCTGGTATAGTAGTATTCTGCATCAGTCTAGTACAGTAGTATTCTGCATCAGTCTAGTACAGTAGTATTCTGCATCATCAGTCTGGTACAGTAGTATTCTTCATCAGTCTGGTACAGTAGTATTCTACATCAGTCTGGTACAGTAGTATTCTGCATCAGTCTAGTACAGCAGTATTCTGCATCAGTCTGGTATAGTAGTATTCTGCATCAGTCTGGTATAGTAGTATTCTGCATCAGTCTGGTATAGTAGTATTCTGCATCAGTCTAGTACAGTAGTATTCTGCATCAGTCTAGTACAGCAGTATTCTGCATCAGTCTGGTATAGTAGTATTCTGCATCAGTCTGGTATAGTAGTATTCTGCATCAGTCTGGTATAGTAGTATTCTGCATCAGTCTAGTACAGTAGTATTCTGCATCAGTCTAGTACAGCAGTATGCTGCATCAGTCTGGTATAGTAGTTTTCTGCATCAGTCTGGTACAGTAGTATTCTGCATCATCAGTCTGGTACAGTAGTATTCTGCATCAGTCTAGTACAGTAGTATTCTGCATCAGTCTGGTACAGTAGTATTCTGCATCATCAGTCTGGAACAGTAGTATTCTGCATCAGTCTAGTACAGTAGTATTCTGCATCATCAGTCTAGTACAGCAGTATTCTGCATCATCAGTCTGGTACAGTAGTATTCTGCATCATCAGTCTGGTACAGTAGTATTCTGCATCATCAGTCTGGTACAGTAGTATTCTGCATCAGTCTAGTACAGTAGTATTCTGCATCATCAGTCTAGTACAGCAGTATTCTGCATCATCAGTCTAGTACAGCAGTATTCTGCATCATCAGTCTGGTACAGTAGTATTCTGCATCAGTCTGGTATAGTAGTATTCTGCATCAGTCTAGTACAGTAGTATTCTGCATCATCAGTCTAGTACAGCAGTATTCTGCATCATCAGTCTGGTACAGTAGTATTCTGCATCATCAGTCTGGTATAGTAGTATTCTGCATCAGTCTGGTACAGTAGTATTCTGCATCATCAGTCTGGTACAGTAGTATTCTGCATCATCAGTCTGGTACAGCAGTATTCTGCATCATCAGTCTGGTACAGTAGTATTCTGCATCATCAGTCTGGTACAGTAGTATTCTGCATCATCAGTCTGGTACAGTAGTATTCTGCATCATCAGTCTGGTACAGTAGTATTCTGCATCATCAGTCTGGTACAGTAGTATTCTGCATCATCAGTCTGGTACAGCAGTATTCTGCATCATCAGTCTGGTACAGTAGTATTCTGCATCATCAGTCTGGTACAGTAGTATTCTGCATCATCAGTCTGGTACAGTAGTATTCTGCATCAGTCTGGTACAGTAGTATTCTGCATCATCAGTCTGGTACAGTAGTATTCTGCATCATCAGTCTGGTACAGTAGTATTCTGCATCAGTCTGGTACAGTAGTATTCTGCATCATCAGTCTGGTACAGTAGTATTCTGCATCATCAGTCTGGTACAGTAGTATTCTGCATCATCAGTCTGGTACAGTAGTATTCTGCATCATCAGTCTGGTACAGTAGTATTCTGCATCATCAGTCTGGTACAGTAGTATTCTGCATCATCAGTCTGGTATAGTAGTATTCTGCATCAGTCTGGTACAGTAGTATTCTGCATCATCAGTCTGGTACAGTAGTATTCTGCATCATCAGTCTGGTATAGTAGTATTCTGCATCAGTCTGGTACAGTAGTATTCTGCATCATCAGTCTGGTACAGTAGTATTCTGCATCATCAGTCTGGTACAGTAGTATTCTGCATCAGTCTGGTACAGTAGTATTCTACATCAGTCTGGTACAGTAGTATTCTGCATCAGTCTGGTATAGTAGTATTCTGCATCAGTCTGGTATAGTAGTATTCTGCATCAGTCTGGTACAGTAGTATTCTGCATCAGTCTGGTATAGTAGTATTCTGCATCAGTCTGGTACAGTAGTATTCTGCATCATCAGTCTGGTACAGTAGTATTCTACATCAGTCTGGTATAGTAGTATTCTGCATCAGTCTGGTATAGTAGTATTCTGCATCAGTCTGGTATAGTAGTATTCTGCATCAGTCTGGTATAGTAGTATTCTGCATCAGTCTGGTATAGTAGTATTCTGCATCAGTCTGGTACAGTAGTATTCTGCATCAGTCTGGTATAGTAGTATTCTGCATCAGTCTGGTATAGTAGTATTCTGCATCAGTCTGGTACAGTAGTATTCTGCATCATCAGTCTGGTACAGTAGTATTCTGCATCAGTCTGGTACAGTAGTATTCTGCATCAGTCTAGTACAGTAGTATAAATAATCTGCTCTGACCTCAACCAAGGATCATAAAATGTCCACCAAACTGGAAGTCTTCAGACTAACTTGGAAAGACAATTTTCCAACCTAATTGAGGAGAATAAAAACAATCCAAAATGTACTGTCACAAAGCTAACTAAAAAGCAACATTACCCAAGAGAGGATGGATTTCACTTAAATTCATGAACTTCTAAGACAAAAAGATCATGATCATTAGAAAGAAAATGAAGGACTCCTCTTTGAATCTGCGTATTTCTCCAAACCTCAGTTGTCCTGAGTCTGCACAGAACTGCCAGGATCAATGGAGACACTCAAGTTTTTAATCCTGTATCTCTTGACACTCTCATGAAAATAGTCATGGCCTCTACACCTTCCAGCTGCATACTGGACCTTATTCCAACTAAACTCCTGAAAAAGCTAATTCCTGTGCTTGGCCCTCCTATGTTGAATATAAAAAATGACTCTCTATCCACCGGATGTGAACCAAACTCACTAAAAATGGCAGTAATATAGCCTTTCTTGAAAAAGCCAAACCTTGATCCGGAAAATGTACAAATAAAAAAAAATGTAAAAAACACAATCGGCCTATATTGAATCTCCTATTCTGTTAAATATCTCCCATTCTGTTAAAAGCTTCCCGAAGACAAAACACTTCAGTCTGGTTTTTGACCCCCATGGTAGTACCGAGACTGCACTCGTGAAGGTGGTAAATTACCTTTTAATGGCTCTGCATCTGTCCTCGTCCTTTTGACATCGTCATGACACCACATTCGTTTGGAGAGATTGGAAACCCAAATTGGTCTACACGGACAACTTCTGGCCTGGTTTAGATCTTATCTGTCGGAAATATATCATTTTGTCTCTGTGGATGGTCACTCTACCTCTTGGGGATGTGTAGGGTAGGTGGTGTGCGTGGTTAGATGTGTAGGGTAGGTGGTGTGGGTGGTTAGATGTGTAGGGTAGATGGTGTGGGTGGTTAGATGTGTAGGGTAGGTGTGTGGGTGGTTAGATGTGTAGGGTAGGTGGTGTGGGTGGTTAGATGTGTAGGGTAGGTGGTGTGGGTGGTTAGATGTGTAGGGTAGGTGGTGTGCGTGGTTAGATGTGTAGGGTAGGTGGTGTGGGTGGTTAGATGTGTAGGGTAGGTGGTGTTGGTGGTTAGATGTGTAGGGTAGGTGGTGTGGGTGGTTAGATGTGTAGGGTAGGTGGTGTGGGTGGTTAGATGTGTAGGGTAGGTGTGTGGGTGGTTAGATGTGTAGGGTAGGTGTGTGGGTGGTTAGATGTGTAGGGTAGGTGGTGTGGGTGGTTAGATGTGTAGGGTAGGTGGTGTGGGTGG
Source organism: Oncorhynchus masou masou (assembly GCF_036934945.1). Classification (NCBI taxonomy): domain Eukaryota; kingdom Metazoa; phylum Chordata; class Actinopteri; order Salmoniformes; family Salmonidae; genus Oncorhynchus; species Oncorhynchus masou. The sequence goes on from NC_088224.1 coordinate 97,519,885, forward strand.
CTAGATGTGTAGGGTAGGTGGTGTGGGTGGTTAGATGTGTAGGGTAGGTACCTGTGGGTGGTTAGACAAGTGTGTAGTGCACTATATAGGGAATAGGGTGTAATTTGGGACGTTTTCACTAGAGGATTGGTTAGCCAACAGTCTGCGAACGTCCCCGTTGGATATCAATAAGCCATGCAGAAAATGCATCAATTAGCTTTCTGGCGCAGGGAGGGTTATTTGTGAGTCAGACGCCTTTTGATTCGATTTCTTCCGACATCAGCGTGACTTATTGCATGACGAACTCTGTGGCACATTTAGCAGCATATGAGGAAAGGCCCTTATTAGGACGTTGGGATGGGAGAGCGTTCTCTCAATTATGGATTCAGTTCCTTCTGTCTCCTTCTGCAGTAGGAGGAGGGGTGTTACAGTATAATATGTCCCTCTGTCTCCTTCTGCAGTAGGAGGAGGGGTGTTACAGTATAATATGTCCCTCTGTCTCATTCTGCAGTAGGAGGAGGGGTGTTACAGTATAATATGTCCCTCTGTCTCCTTCTGCAGTAGGAGGAGGGGTGTTACAGTATAATATGTCCCTCTGTCTCATTCTGCAGTAGGAGGAGGGGTGTTACAGTATAATATGTCCCTCTGTCTCATTCTGCAGTAGGAGGAGGGGTGTTACAGTATAATATGTCCCTCTGTCTCATTCTGCAGTAGGAGGAGGGGTGTTACAGTATAATATGTCCCTCTGTCTCCTGCAGTAGGAGGAGGGGGGTTACAGTATAATATGTCCCTCTGTCTCCGTCTGCAGTAGGAGGAGGGGTGTTACAGTATAATATGTCTCTCTGTCTCCTTCTGCAGTAGGAGGAGGGGTGTTACAGTATAATATATCCCTCTGTCTCCTTCTGCAGTAGGAGGAGGGGTGTTACAGTATAATATGTCCCTCTGTCTCCTGCAGTAGGAGGAGGGGTGTTACAGTATAATATGTCCCTCTGTCTCCTTCTGCAGTAGGAGGAGGGGTGTTACAGTATTATATGTCCCTCTGTCTCCTTCTGCAGTAGGAGGAGGGGTGTTACAGTATAATATGTCCCTCTGTCTCCTTCTGCAGTAGGAGGAGGGGTGTTACAGTATAATATGTCCCTCTGTCTCCTTCTGCAGTAGGAGGAGGGGTGTTACAGTATAATATGTCCCTCTGTCTCCTTCTGCAGTAGGAGGAGGGGTGTTACAGTATAATATGTCCCTCTTTCTCCTTCTGCAGTAGGAGGAGGGGGGTTACAGTATAATATGTCCCTCTGTCTCCTGCAGTAGGAGAAGGGGTGTTACAGTATAATATGTCCCTCTGTCTCCTTCTGCAGTAGGAGGAGGGGTGTTACAGTATAATATGTCCCTCTGTCTCCTTCTGCAGTAGGAGGAGGGGTGTTACAGTATTATACGTCCCTCTGTCTCCTGCTGCAGTAGGATTTTATTTATTTTAGCCCAATTTTACCAGGTAAGTTTACTGAGAACACATTCTCATTTACAGCAACGACCTTGGGAATAGTTACTGGGGAGAGGAGGGGGATGAAATAGCCAATCGGATACTGGGGATGATTATGTGACCGTGGTGTTATGAGGGCCAGATTGAGAATTTATCCAGGACACCGGGGTTAACATCCCTACTCTTACGATAAGTGCAATGTGATCTTTAGTGACCACAGAGAGCCAGGACATCCGTTTAACGTCCCATCCGAAAGACATCACCCTAAACAGGGCAAAATTCCAAAGGCTGTGCCTACTATAGTGTATAAGAGGTCATCATAGTTGCTTCCCTTGATGCCCAGGCCTGTGCCCTTGGTTCGTAATGAGGCAGAGATGGGTGGATAGAAGATGTTTTGTAGTGATTCCTACTTTGTTGAATATTTGTTGGTCCGTGGTGTGTAATGAGAAGCAACCCGACGCTGCACTTGATGCATTTATGAAACTACTTATTCCAGTTACTAATAAATACCCATTAAGAAAAGGACTGTAAGAATGGTTAAATCCCTGTGGATTGATGAGGAATTGAAACATTGTATGGTTGAGAGGGATGAGGCAAAATGAATGGCAAATAAGTCTGGCAGCACAACCCATTGGCAAACGTCCTGCAAATTGAGAAATCATGTAACAAAATTAAATAAAAAATAAGAAGAAACTACACTAAGAAACAAAGATAAATGACATAAAGAATTATAGTAAAAAGCTTTGGCGCACCTTAAATTACATTTTGGGGAAAAAGGCAAACTCAGCTCCATCATTCATTGAATCAGATGGCTCATTCATCACAAAACCACCACCAGGGTCTGACAATTTGGATGGAAAATTACTGAGGATAATAATGTTGCCACATCTTCCATTTAAGCCTCCATTATACAGTTAAGTCATTTAACTGATGCTCGTAACCAGAATGCCGTAAAGTAGTGAATGCATACATTTTCATACTGCTCCCAAGTGGGAATCGAACCCACAACCCTGGTGTTGCAAGCACCCTGCTCTACCAAGTGAGCCACACGCCTACTAGAAAGTGTGTGCCCTTAGGCCTGCAGGGAAGCAAAAATAATTCAGTTACTTAAGAATATTAAAGCCCCCTTTACTGGTTCAAATAGTCAAACAATCAGCCTGATACCAACCCGTAGTAAACTTCTGGGAAAAATTGTGTTTGACCAGATGTATTTTACAGTCTTTCAGCATGTTTGTAGGGAAGGACACTCAACAAGCAAAGCACTTACACAAATGTCTGATGATTGGTGGAGAGAAATTGATGATAAAAAGATTGTGGGGGTTGTTTTGTTAGACTTCAGTGTGGCTTTTTACATTATTGATCATAGTCCGCTGCTGGGAAAAAAATATGTGTTATGGCTTAACACCCCCTGCTATAATGTGGATAAAGAGTTACCTGTCTAACAGAACACAGAGAGTGTTCTTTAATGGAAGCCTCTTCAACATAATCCAGGTAGAATTCCCCAGGTAGGAATTCCCCAGGGCAGCTGTTTAGGCCCCTTACTTTTTAAATCTTTACTCACGACATGCCACTGGCTTAGAATAAAGTCAGTGTGTCTATGTATGCGGATGACTCAACACTATACACGTCAGCTACTACAGCAACTGAAACGACAGCAACACTTAACAAAGAGCTAGTTAGTTTCAGAATGGGTGGCAAGGAACAGCACTATCAACAAGGCAGGTCCTACAGGCCCTAGTTTCTACCTTCTTAACAACACTATCAACAAGGCAGGTCCTACAGGTCCTAGTTTCTACCTTCTTAACAATACTATCAACAAGGCAGGTCCTACAGGCCCTATAGTTTCTACCTTCTTAACAACACTATCAACAAGGCTGTTCCTACAGGCCCTAGTTTCTACCTTCTTAACAGCACTATCAACAAGTCAGGTCCTACAGGCCCTAGTTTCTACCTTCTTAACAACACTATCAACAAGGCATGTCCTACAGGCCCTGGTTTTGTCGTACCTGGACTACTGTTCAGTCATGTGGTAAAGTGCCACAAAAAGAAAATTCCAGTTGGCTCAGAACAGGGCAGCATGGCTTGGATGAACACAGAGAGCTAATATTAATAATATGCATGTCAATCTCTCCTGGCTCAAAGTGAAGGAGAGATTGACTTCATCACTACTTGTTTTTGTAAGAAATGGTGACAGTACTATAGAGCCATGACGACATGGAACTCTATTCCACATCAAGTAACTGATGCAGCAGGAGAATCAGATTTAAAAACAGATAAAAATACACCTTATGGAACAACGAGGACAGTGAAGAGACACAAACAGACATCGACACATGTATACACAAACACACACACACGATAACACAAGCACTGTACACACACACATGGATTTTGTGTTGTAAATATGTGGTAGTAGAGTAGGGGCTTGAGGGAGGACACTTAATATGTTGTGAAATATGTTGTGAATGTATTCTAATGTTTTTTAAATTGTTTAATTGTATAATTTTGCTGTACCCCAGGAAGAGTAGCTGCTGGTTTGGCAGCAGCTAATGGGGATCCATAATAAATACAAATGTCCCCAATCACTGCCCTAATGCTGTGCAGCATAGTAAGATTTTATACCCAGCTACTTTCTAACATACTCTACCAGGACATACAGTGTGTGTGTGTGTGTGTGTGTGTGTGTGTGTGTGTGTGTGTGTGTGTGTGTGTGTGTGTGTGTGTGTGTGTGTGTGTGTGTGTGTGTGTGTGTGTGTGTGTGTGTGTGTGTGTGTGTGTGTGTGTGAGTATGTATGTATGTAGAGGACTCTACCAGGACATGTATGTATGTATGTAGAGGACTCTACCAGGACATGTATGTATGTATGTGTGTGTGTGTGTGAGTATGTATGTATGTAGAGGACTCTACCAGGACATGTATGTATGTATGTAGAGGACTCTACCAGGACATGTATGTATGTATGTAGAGGACTCTACCACGACATGTATGTATGTATGTAGAGGACTCTACCAGGACATGTATGGATGTATGTAGAGGACTCTACCAGGACATGTATGTATGTATGTAGAGGACTCTACCAGGACATGTATGTATGTATGTAGAGGACTCTACCACGACATGTATGTATGTATGTAGAGGACTCTACCACGACATGTATGTATGTATGTAGAGGACTCTACCAGGACATACTGTGTATGTATGTAGAGGACTCTACCAGGACATGTATGTATGTATGTAGAGGACTCTACCAGGACATGCATGGATGTATGTAGAGGACTCTACCAGGACCCAGGTACTTGACCAACCATGACTATAAACACATTGTGTAGTTCAACAATCTGTGTTGTAGTAAGTTGTCTGTCTATCTGTGGCTTGCAGGCTGGTGTATGGAAAGTGTTTGGAAATAAAAGATAACAATGTTTGCTATGCTAATATCAACCACTGTTTATATTATTGTGTGTCCCAAATGGCATTCCATACATATATAGTGTATTTATTCTGATCAGGGCTCATATGACTCAGATCAAAGTTAGTGCACTATATAAGGAAAAGGGTTCCATTTGGAACACAGACATAATATAAACAGGGGTTGGGACTGTTATTGAGGGTGTATGTCAGTTGCTGTTTGAGAAAGAATAGATCATGTTATTTAGAATAATTCCTTAATAATGATTTTTATTCCCGTCAGGAAGCCACTCCACTCAGTTGGTCGGTGGAACACAGGAACTGTCTCTTCCTCTCAGCCCCTTGATTAATGAGCCTAATTCACATTCATCGCTTATCAATTAGAAGATGGCATTTACTATCAGACCAGTCCCTCCCCAGCCTGCCTTTGTTTACATTCTGACAGAGAGACCAGTTAGAGAGAAAGACAACTACGACAACATGACCAACAAAAACGGGTCACAACTTCTGCAGCTCTGTCGCATGCTGGGTATGTACATAGTCCATGGTAGGCAGGGACTCCTACGGTAGGTACCACGGTAGGCTTTGCAGGGACTCCTACGGTAGTGACCACGGTAGGCTTTCAGGGACTCCTACGGTAGGTACCACGGTAGGCTTTACAGGGACTCCTACGGTAGGTACCACTGGTAGGCTTTGCAGGGACTCCTACGGTAGGTACCACTGGTAGGCTTTGCAGGGACTCCTACGGTAGGTACCACTGGTAGACTTTGCAGGGACTCCTACGGTAGGTACCACGGTAGGCTTTGCAGGGACTCCTACGGTAGGTACCACGGTAGGCTTTGCAGGGACTCCTACAGTAGGTACCACTGGTAGGCTTTGCAGGGACTCCTACGGTAGGTACCACGGTAGGCTTTGCAGGGACTCCTACGGTAGGTACCACTGGTAGGATTTGTAGGGACTCCTACGGTAGGTACCACGGTAGGCTTTGCAGGGACTCCTACGGTAGGTACCACTGGTAGGCTTTGCAGGGACTCCTACGGTAGGTACCACGGTAGGCTTTGCAGGGACTCCTACGGTAGGTACCACTGGTAGGCTTTGCAGGGACTCCTACGGTAGGTACCACTGGTAGGCTTTGCAGGGACCCCTACGGTAGGTACCACTGTAGGTACCATCTCTTGGTGGTAGACTACTTTATCAATGACCTTTTCCCAGAGTCTCAGAGCGTTCAGTCAGCCCACTGACACCCCTATAAGATCACAGTAGAAGCACACTACTTGAGCATAGCAATACTCAGTCACGAGGCATCAAAGCCAAAGGAACTGAATAATATTAAGAAATGCTATAGATGGAAAGAAAGTAGTGTGGGAACCCACTAAAAAACAATTGGTCAACAACAAATTCAATCACTGGGTTTGGCCGCTGTAGGCCGTCATTGTAAATAAGAATTTGTTCTTAATTAAAACTTCTTCAGGAGTTGGTTCCTGTACAATGTTCAGGAACCAAATGAGTGGAAATTCCAGAGCGCCAACTAATTGTACTCGTTAAAACTCAAACTTTCATTAAAATTCACATGCAGGGTACTCAATTCAAGCCACACTCGTTGTGAATATAGCCAACATGTCAGATTTGTAAAATGCTTTTCGGCGAAAGCAAGAGAAGCTATTATCTGATAGCATGCAGCCCCCAAATACACACAAAGGGGACGTAAACAAAGAAATTAGCATAGCCGGCGCTACTCAAAACGCAGAAATAAAATATAAAACATTCATTACCTTTGATGAGATTCTTTGTTGGCACTCCTATATGTCCCATAAACATCACAATTGGGTCTTTTTTTTCGATTAAATCGGTCCATATATACCCAAAATGTCCATTTATGAACACCGTGAAATCCCAACGCAACGTAATTTTTTAAAATTCATAAAGTTGCCTATAAACTTTGACAAAACACTTCAACCTACTTCTGTAATCCAAGTTTAGGTATTAATAAACGTTAATAAATGATCAAATTGATCACGGAGCGATCTGTATTCAATAACTAGAAGTTTAGAAAACAAAGTGCAATTTCTAGTCAACATCTTTTTTTGGGTGCACATCTGAAGACCGGATGTGGTATTCAGTGATTAGACGAAGAATAAATGGGCCTGGAAATCACAACACTGGCGACATCGTGTGGAATCTGTAGGAATTGCAAGCACTGTTCCATCATTTATGACAAGCCTTAGACAATACAAACACTGGCGGATGGATTTTTTCTTCTTCGATTTAGTGACCAGGTTTTCTTGCGATTTTGACAACGGATCTCGTTCTGTTATAGTCACAGACACCATTGAACCAGTTCTAGAAACTTCATTGTTTTCTATGCACACATACTAATCATATGCATATACTATATTCCTGGCATGAGTAGCAGGACGTTGAAATGTTGCACGATTTTTAACAGAATGTTGAAAAAAGTAGCTCGATCTCAAACAGGTTCTGACTTGCCTGGACAAATGAAGGTTAAATAAAAAATACATCTGTTTTAGACAACTTCCTGGACAAAAGGTTTCAGTGTAATAGTGAAGGTGTAAACTTGGCTGTAGAAAACCTAAACAGTATGTTTGAACTTTCAGCTTCCCTATCAAATCTAAAAATGTCAAGCAGACAATCTAAGAAAATGAACAACGACAAATGGGTAGATGCAGAAGAAAGAAATTGAGAAACCTATTCAACCAAAAACATAGAGACCCAGAAAACCTGCGCCGACACCTTCACTATGGTGAATCACTAAAACAATACAGAAATACACTACGGAACGAGAAGGAACAGCATTTCAGAAATCAGCTCAATGTAACTAAGCACTTCTGGGAAAATTGGAAAACACTAAACAGAAAACACAAAAAGTTAACTATCCAAAACAGAGATGTATGGATAAATCACTTCTTAAATCTTTTTGGCCCTATAACAAAGAACAGCAAAAACATATACATGATCAAATACAAACCTTAAAATCAACTATTAAAAGACAACCAGAACCCACTGGATTCTCCAATTACATTGAAAGAACAACAGTGTCTCGCTGTATAATAGGTATGTCTTCGTACCGGCTCAGATGGGACGGAGGCAGGTAGTGGTGTGGGGCCTGGCAACACGGGATGGTTGTCCATGGCGCGCCGAGTCTGGAGAGACAGTCCTCTTGATGCTGGACTGTCTCTACGATGATCGACAGGTTGGTCTTTCCTGCTGTCTCCATTTAGTTGGTCGGTTATTCTGTCATGCTGTATAATGACAGGAGAAAAGCGCAGGAATATGTAAAAGGGGGGGTATTTTCTCTTAACAAAAGAGCGAGGTGTAAACCTCTAAATAATACATGGGACTAGACACGCAAAACAAGTGCACAAATAACACTTGGCATGGAAGCCAATAAAACAGGACAATGGGGAACAGAGGGAGTAAAGGAGAGAGAAAGAGGAAAGGAGCGAGAGAGAAGGAGGGAGGAAAGGAGAGAGAGAAAAGGTGATAGAGAGAAGAAAGGAGAGAGGGAGGGAGAGAGAGAGCAAGAGAGGAAAGGAATGATAGGATATATATACATACTAATAAGGGGGAATGGGAATCAAATATGCGTATTGAGACAGTCCGGGGTTGTTGGTACTGATCCCGTTCAGTGACGTAGATTTCCGGAGCTGGTGAACGGAATGAGCAGCAGTACCGGGGGGATCTGTGACAGAACCAGCAGCAGGACGACACTGGCCTCGGGGACGACCACAGGGACGCGCTGCAGTGTGGTGACACCGGCCTCGGAGACGACCACAGGGACGACACCGGCCTCGGCGAGGACCACAGGGCCTTGCTGCATGGGGTGACACCGGCCTTAGCGATGATCACAGGGACGACACTGAAGGCTTCACCACTGCTCTCATGGCACATCCCGACTCCTACTTTGGAGGCATCCACTTCGACGATGAAGGGAAGTGAGGGGTCGGGATGTGCCAGCATTAGAGCAGTGGTGAAGCGTGCCTTCAGTGTCTCCAACACCATCTCTGCATCCAACAAATCTGTGGGGACCTCCTCTCAACAGGAGGTAACCGGCGTGGCTCCCGTGCTGAAGCCCCGGATGAACCACCAGAAATACTTGGCAAACCCCAGGAATCACTGGACTGCTTTCACGGAATTGGGGATTGGCCATGACCTGACGCGTTGCTCCTCCATCTCCACGTCCTCCGTGCCCAAAAAGGACACGGGCCGCTGGAAAAACAAACACTTCTCTTGTTTAACATATAGATAATGCTCCAATGCACAGACCTGATTAATGAAACATGGTGGGCGAGGTCAGCAGAATAGACCAAAATGTCATCTATATAAACCACTACGCCCCACCCCAGCATGACCTGAAACACCTCGTTGATAAAGTCCTGGAAGACTGAAGGAGCATTAGACAGGCAAAGGCATTACGAGATACTCGTATTGACCCGTGGTCGTAGAAAAGACAAATTGTATTTGTCACATACACATGGTTAGCAGATGTTAATGCGAGTGTAGCGAAATGCTTGTGCTTCTAGTTCCGACAATGCAGTAATAACCAACGAGTAATCTAGCTAACAATTCCAAAACTACTATCTTATACACATACGTGTAAAGGGATAAAGAATATGTACATAAAGATATATGAATGAGTGATGGTAGAGAGCAGCATAGGCAAGATACAGTAGATGGTATCGAGTACAGTATATACATATGAGATGAGTATGTAAACAAAGTGGCATAGTTAAAGTGGCTAGTGATACATGTATTACATAAAGATGCAGTAGATGATATAGAGTACAGTATATACGTATACATATGAGATGAATAATGTAGGGTATGTAAACATTATATTAAGTAGCATTGTTTAAAGTGGCTAGTGATATATTTTACATCAATTCCCATCATTTCCCATTATTAAAGTGGCTGGAGTTGAGTCAGTGTGTTGGCAGCAGCCACTCAATGTTAGTGGTTGCTGTTTAACAGTCTGATGGCCTTGAGATAGAAGCTGTTTTTCAGTCTCTCGGTCCAGCTTTGATGCACCTGTACTGACCTCACCTTCTGGACGATAGCGGGGTGAACAGGCAGTGGCTCGGGTGGGTGTTGTCCTTGATGATCTTTATGGCCTTCCTGTAACATCGGGTGGTGTAGGTGTCCTGGAGGGCAGGTAGTTTGCCCCCGGTGATGGGTTGTGCAGACCTCACTACCCTCTGGAGAGCCTTACGGTTGTGGGCGGAGCACAAATGCGCACCAGTTTGTAAGTGCTCCTCAAGTCCAGTTTTGTGAAGTACTGCACGCCGTGCATTTGTTCGATGATGGTCGGGATGAGGGGTAAATGATAGCTGAACTTAACGGTGACTGTATTCAGAGTTCAATAATCAATGCAGGGGCGCATCATTCTTTTTAACACAAAATAAGCTTTAGGCTCTTCTGTACATATGTCTCCATGGCCTCGGTCTCCAACTAGGAGAGGGGATAGACGTGTCCTCTCGGGAGGGCTGCATCAGACAAAAGTCTCATGGGCGATGAGGAGGCAGGCGTGTAGCCTGGGTCTTAGAGAAACCTCGAACCGGAATGGGTGACTGTAGGGGAACCAAAGGAATCTAAAAGATTCCCGGCAGGTCCGGAATCAATCAGAGCTAACGGGAGTGAGGGGCAAGAGGATTTAAGGGAATTTAATGGGAAAACACACTGGTTGAGTTGACAAAAAAGGAGGGGAGATCTTGCATCCTACTTGGGTTGGAGCAGGAGAACTCTCTGGCTTGTCACCTCCTCGCATATTAGTGGATAGAGGACAGGTTGGAGAGAAATTACCCCTTTCTCCACAATAGGAGCAGAGGCTTAGATTCCTCCTTCTCCTCTGTCTCGGGCAAACGTGCAGAGCCCACCTCCATCTGCTCTGGGCTCCAGATTCTGCACAGGTCTTCGTCGGGACTGTAGGAGGTTGTCCAAACGAATCGCCATGCTGATGAACTGGTCGAGTGACAGGTTGTCATCACTCCATCTGTACCTCCTCCTGCAGTCCGCTGCAGAACACGGTGAGCCGACTCCATCTGGTGGTGACTGCGATGGTCTGGAACTCCTGAGCGAACTCCGAGGGGGTCCCTGATCGGAGTAGGCGCTCAGCTCACCCTATTCTCAGCCCTCCACAGGATGATTTGTGTCAGGGGGCTAGGGTTAGTCTGTTATACAGTATCTGGAGTATTTCACCTGTCTTATCCGGTGTCCTGTGTGAATGTAAGTATGCTACCTGAACCCTAGGACCATGCCTCAGGACTACCTGGCCTGATGACTCCTGGCTGTCCCCAGTCCAACGGGTCGTGCTGCTGCTCCAGTTTCAACTGTTCTGCCTGTGGCTAGGGAACCCTGACCTGTTCACCGGACGTGAAACCTTGTCCCGTACTTGCTGTTTTCGACTCTCTCTCAACCGCACCTGCTGTCTCTAACTCGGCTATGAAAAGCCAACTGACATTTACTCCTGAGGTGCTGACTTGTTGCACCCTCGACAACTACTGTGATTATTATTATTTGACCATGCTTGTCATCTATGAACGTTTGCACATTTTGGCCATGTAATGTTATAATCTCCACCCGGCATAGACAGAAGAGGACTGGCCACCCCTCAGAGCCTGGTTCCTCTCTAGGTTTCTTCCTAGGTTTTGGCCTTTCTAGGGAGTTTTTCCTAACCACCGTGCTTCTACACCTGCATTGCTTGCTGTTTGGGGTTTTAGGCTGGGTTTCTGTACAGCACTTTGTGATATATCAGCTGATGTAAGAAGGGCTATATAAATACATTTGATTTGATTTTACCAGGATCTGAAGTCAAATGTCTACTGTTTGCTGATGATCTGGTGCTACTGTCCCCAACCAAGGTGGGCCTACAGCAGCACCTAGATCTGCACAGATTCTGTCAGACCTGGGCCCTGACAGTAAATCTCAGTAAGACTAAAATAATGGTGTTCCAAAAAAGGTCCAGTTGCCACGACCACAAATACAAATTCCATCGAGACACCGTCTAGAGCACACAAAAAAACTATACATATCTCGGCCTAAACATCAGCCAAACAGGTAGGCAAGAAGATCCTTCCACGCCATCAAAAGGAACATCAAATTTGACATACCAATTAGGATCTGGCAAAAAAAATATTTGAATCAGTTATAGAAACCATTGCCCTTTACGGTTGTGAGGTCTGCTCATCAACCAATAATTCACAAAATGTGACAAAAACCAAATTGAGACTGTGACATGGTGAGGTTGGACCAGAGATGAGAACAGAACAGATGAGGAATCAGCGGATAAGGATAAACATAACACTGAGAAACGGTAACAGAAGGATCAAAGTAACACTGGGTGAAAACAACAAACACAGGTCTGAAACTCACTCAGGAGACAAACGTTTACAATTCAAGTTTGTGCAAAGGACAACAGAAAACACACCTCGCTTAACAGGGAAATATAATGAGTAAATAGGACACACCTGAGTTTTGTTAATGTCTCTAGGACGGTCTCTGCTGTCCTCTGTTGACAGGTGGAACCATGACAACCTGAGTGTGGTTAATGTCTCTAGGACGGTCTCTGCTGTCCTCTGGTGACAGGTGGAACCATGACAACCTGAGTGTGGTTAATGTCTCTAGGACGGCCTCTGCTGTCCTCTGTTGACAGGTGGAACCATGACAACCTAAGTGTGGTTAATGTCTCTTGGACGGTCTCTGCTGTCCTCTGGTGACAGGTGGAACCATGACAACCTGAGTGTGGTTAATGTCTCTAGGACGGTCTCTGCTGTCCTCTGGTGACAGGTGGAACCATGACAACCTGAGTGTGGTTAATGTCTCTAGGACGGTCTCTGCTGTCCTCTGGTGACAGGTGGAACCATGACAACCTGAGTGTGGTTAATGTCTCTAGGACGGTCTCTGCTGTCCTCTGGTGACAGGTGGAACCATGACAACCTGAGTGTGGTTAATGTCTCTAGGACGGTCTCTGCTGTCCTCTGGTGACAGGTGGAACCATGACAACCTGAGTGTGGTTAATGTCTCTAGGGTGGTCTCTGCTGTCCTCTGGTGACAGGTGGAACCATGACAACCTGAGTGTGGTTAATGTCTCTAGGACGGTCTCTGCTGTCCTCTGGTGACAGGTGGAACCATGACAACCTGAGTGTGGTTAATGTCTCTAGGACGGTCTCTGCTGTCCTCTGGTGACAGGTGGAACCATGACAACCTGAGTGTGGTTAATGTCTCTAGGACGGTCTCTGCTGTCCTCTGGTGACAGGTGGAACCATGACAACCTGAGTGTGGTTAATGTCTCTAGGACGGTCTCTGCAGTCCTCTGGTGACAGGTGGAACCATGACAACCTAGTGTGGTTAATGTCTCTAGGACGGTCTCTGCTGTCCTCTGGTGACAGGTGGAACCATGACAACCTGAGTGTGGTTAATGTCTCTAGGACGGCCTCTGCTGTCCTCTGTTGACAGGTGGAACCATGACAACCTAAGTGTGGTTAATGTCTCTTGGACGGTCTCTGCTGTCCTCTGGTGACAGGTGGAACCATGACAACCTGAGTGTGGTTAATGTCTCTAGGACGGTCTCTGCTGTCCTCTGGTGACAGGTGGAACCATGACAACCTGAGTGTGGTTAATGTCTCTAGGACGGTCTCTGCTGTCCTCTGGTGACAGGTGGAACCATGACAACCTGAGTGTGGTTAATGTCTCTAGGACGGTCTCTGCTGTCCTCTGGTGACAGGTGGAACCATGACAACCTGAGTGTGGTTAATGTCTCTAGGACGGTCTCTGCTGTCCTCTGGTGACAGGTGGAACCATGACAACCTGAGTGTGGTTAATGTCTCTAGGGTGGTCTCTGCTGTCCTCTGGTGACAGGTGGAACCATGACAACCTGAGTGTGGTTAATGTCTCTAGGACGGTCTCTGCTGTCCTCTGGTGACAGGTGGAACCATGACAACCTGAGTGTGGTTAATGTCTCTAGGACGGTCTCTGCTGTCCTCTGGTGACAGGTGGAACCATGACAACCTGAGTGTGGTTAATGTCTCTAGGACGGTCTCTGCTGTCCTCTGGTGACAGGTGGAACCATGACAACCTGAGTGTGGTTAATGTCTCTAGGACGGTCTCTGCAGTCCTCTGGTGACAGGTGGAACCATGACAACCTAGTGTGGTTAATGTCTCTAGGACGGTCTCTGCTGTCCTCTGGTGACAGGTGGAACCATGACAACCTGAGTGTGGTTAATGTCTCTAGGACGGTCTCTGCTGTCCTCTGTTGACAGGTGGAACCATGACAACCTGAGTGTCGTTAATGTCTCTAGGACTGTCTCTGACGCCCTCTGGTGACAGGTGGAACCATGACAACCTGAGTGTCGATAATGTCTTTAGGACGGTCTCTGACGCCCTCTGGTGACAGGTGAAACTTGGACAACCTGAGTAGACAACCTGAGTGTGGTTAATGTCTCTAGGACGGTCTCTGCCGCCCTCTGGTGACAGGTGAAACCATGACAACCTGAGTTGGCAACCTGAGTGTGGTTAATGTCTCTAGGACGGTCTCTGCTGTCCTCTGGTGACAGGTGAAACCATGACAACCTGAGTGTGGTTAATGTCTCTAGGACGGTCTCTGCCGTCCTCTGGTGACAGGTGGAACCATGAAAACCTGAGTGTTGTTAATGTCTCTAGGACGGTCCGTGCCGCCCTCTGGTGACAGGTGAAACCATGACAACCTGAGTTGACAACCTGAGTGTGGTTAATGTCTCTAGGACGGTCTCTGCCGCCCTCTGGTGACAGGTGAAACCATGACAGACAACATGCAGTGTGCAAAAATATCCTCTGTGTATAACGGTAAAACACCAAATAATGTATGCTGAGTGAATAAGTCCGATCCCCACCATGATCAAAATCCAGAGAGACGTTAATACATCCACCTAGGAAGTGATTCCCAAACTTTCCATAACAAAGCCATCACCAACAGAGTGATGAAGGTGAGAAGAGTCCACTAACAACCTGGTCCTGGGGCTCTGTTCGCAAACACAAACGGACGGTCTCAGCTGTCCTCAACACAGTTGACCCATGAGAAAAAAACCATGTAATTATTTTACACATTGAAAGAATTTAATGTCCAAGCTAGAATACTATCTGGCCCTAAACAGAGATTACCCAGTGGCAGAATACCTGACCACTGTGACTGACCCAAACTTAAGGAAAGCTTGTACAGACTCTATGTACAGACTCAGTGGGCATAGCCTCTGGTGAGAGGTGGAACCATAGGAGAATCCTGAGTAACAGGCTAATGTGTCTCAAAATGAGGTGGAAACTGAGCTCACTTCCTAACCTCCTGCCAAATGTATGACCGTATTAGAACACATATTTCCCTCAGATTACACAGACCCACAAAGAATTTGAAAACAAATCCATTTTTGATGAACTCACATCTATCTATTGGGTGAAATACCACAGTGTGACATCACAGCAGCAACATGTGTGACCTGTTGACACAAGAAAAGGTCAATCAGTGAAGAAACACACCATTGTAAACAACCTATGTTGTACTTTAAATTTGCACATAGTTACCACACGATGTATAGACATAATATGACATTTGAAATGTCTTTAGATCTGTTGTGAAATGTTTACCTGTTAAGTGTAAATATTTAATGTTTGGACTTTTCTTTATTATCTGTCCTCTGACCATGACAAACTAGTGTTTAATAGGACGGTCTCTGCTGTCCTCTGAGTGACAGGTATTTAAAACCACTTGCGTTGACAATGTAAACATACAAAGACCTTTGAATTGAGGAAGAGAGATCAGGGACAGGGCATAAGATGCAAGATTGGATCTCACATCTAATTGTAGCATCTCTGAATCATTTCCTCCATACTGAAATAGTAAAACATCTCTGAATCATTCCCCTCCATACTGAAATTAAAACATCTCTGAATCATTTCCCTCCATACTGAAATAGTAAAACCCTCTGATTGACATTTCCAATTCATCCATATTGCCTGTGGATCCTGACTTCATCCTATTGCCTGTTGGTCCTGAATTCATCCATATTCCTGGTGGTCCTGACTTCATCCATATTTCCTGGTGGTCCTGACTTCATCCATATTGCCTGGTGGTCCTGAATTCATCCTAGGACAGTTGTCCTGACTTCATCCGTATTCCCTGACAGGTCCTGACCCATGACACCTGAGTTGTCGACTTCATGTCATATTGCCTGGTGGTCCTGACTTCATGTATTGCCTGTGGATGACAGGTGAAACTTGGACAACCTGAGTAGACAACCTGAGTGTGGTCCTGAATGTCATCTAGGCCTGGTCTCCTGCCGCCTTCTGGTGACCTGTGAACTTCACCTGGTGGTCCTGAGTTGGCAACCTGAGTGTGGTTGACTTCATCCATATTTCCTGGTGGTCCTGACTTCATCCTGGTGACATCCTGCCTGTTTCCTGGTGGTCCAAGTGAATCCATGACAACCTGACTTCATCCGTGCCTGTGGATCCTGACTTCATCCTATTTCCTGGTGGTCCTGACTTCATCCTCTTGCCTGGTGGTCCTGAAATCCTGAGCCTGTGGTCCTGACTTCATGTTTCCTGGTGGTCCTGACTTCATCCATATTGCCTGGTCCTGATCCATATTGCCTGGTGGTCCTGACAACCTGTGGTTGACATCCATATTGCCTGTGGTTGAATTCATCATATTGCCTGTTGGTCCTGACTTCATCCCTATGGTGCCTGGTGGTCCTGACTTCAGAGATTGCCTGTTGGTCCTCTTCATCCAAATATCCTCTGGTCCTGACTTCAAAACTGGTGGTCCAAATCATGTATTGCCTGTGGATCCTGACTTCATCCATATTTCCTGGTGGTCCTGATCATCCATTTTGCCTAATGGTCCAAAACTTCAAAAGATTGCCTGTTAAATCCTGACTTCATCCACCTGGTGGTCCTGACTTCATCCATTTGCCTGGTGGTCCTGACTTCAACAATTGCCATCACTTCAACAGAGAGATGAACCTGGTGGAGTCCTGACTTCATCCATATTGCCTGTTGGTCCTGACTTTCATTCCTGGTGGTCCGGACTTCATCCATATTGCCTGGTGGTCCTGACAGCAACACAGTTAGACTTCATCCATGAGAAAAAAATAAATTAATTATTTTACACTTGGTCCTGAATTCATAAAAATATTGCCTGTGAATCCTGACTTCATCCAATTGCCTGGTGAATGACATATCTGGTCCTTAATCAGTATTACCCAGTGGCGTGAATGGTCCTGACTTCATCCATATTGCCTGTGACTGACTTCATCCAATTGCCTGTTGGTCCTAAGGAATATTGCCTTGGTGACTTCAGACTGCCTGTTGGTCCTGACTCAGTGGGCATAGCCTGTTGGTCCTGATCATGATTGCCTGGTGGTCCTGACTTCATCCATATTGCCTGTGGTCCTGACTTCATCCATATTGCCTGTTGGAGATGACATCCATATTTCCTGGTGCTCACTGACTTCATCCATATTGCCTGGTGGTCCTGACTTCATCCATATTGCCAAATGTTGGACCTGACTTCATCCATATTTCCCTCCTGACTTCATCCATACCCCTGGTGGTCCTGACTTCATCCATATTTCCTGATGAACTGACTTCATCCATATTTCCTGGTGGTCCTGACTTCATCCATATTGCCTGTTGGACCTGACTTCATCCAAGAAAACTTCATCCAATTGCCTGTTGGTCCTGACATCCATAAATTCAACCTATGTTGTACTTTAACTATTCCTGCACATAGTTCACTGATGTATAGACATAATATGACATTTGAAATGTCTTTATCCATATTTGTTGGTCCTGTCTTCATCAATGTTTCCTGTCATCCATATTGCCTTTGGTCCTGTCTTCAAATTGCCTGTTGGTCCTGACTTCATCCATATTGCCTGTTGGTCTGACTTCATCCATATTGCCTGTTGGTCATGACTTCATCCATATTTCCTGGTGCTCCTGACTTCATCCATATTGCCTGTTGGTCCTGTCTTCATCAACGTTGCCTGTTGGTCCTGACTTCATCCACATTGCCTGTTGGTCCTGACTTCATCCATATGCCTGTTGGTCCTGACTTCATCCATATTGCCTGTTGGTCTAACTTCATCCATTTGCCTGTTGGTCCTGACCATCCTGCCTGTTGGTCCTGAAAACATCCATATTTCATGGTGCTCCTGACTTCATCCATATTTCCTGTTGGTCCTGACTTCATCCATATTGCCTGTTGGTCCTGATCATCCATATTTCCTGTTGGTCCTGACTTCATCCATATTGCCTGTTGGTCCTGACTTCATCCATATTTCCTGTTGGTCCTGACAACATCCATATTTCCTGGTGGTCCTATTCCCTGGTGGTCCTGACTTCATCCATATTTCCTGGTGGTCCTGACTTCATCCATATTGCCTGTTGGTCCTGACTTCATCCATATTGCCTGTTGGTCCTGACTTCATCCATATTGCCTGTGGTCCTGACTTCATCCATATTGCCTGTTGGTCCTGACTTCATCCATATTGCCTGTTGGTCCTGACTTCATCCATATTGCCTGGTGGTCCTGACTTCATCCGTATTGCCTGTTGGTCCTGACTTCATCCATATTGCCTGTTGGTCCTGACTTCATCCATATTGCCTGGTGGTCCTGACTTCATCCGTATTGCCTGTTGGTCCTGACTTCATCCATATTGCCTGTTGGTCCTGACTTCATCCATATTGCCTGTTGGTCCTGACTTCATCCGTATTGCCTGTTGGTCCTGACTTCATCCATATTGCCTGTTGGTCCTGACTTCATCCATTTTGCCTGTTGGTCCTGACTTCATCCGTATTGCCTGTTGGTCCTGACTTCATCCATATTTCCTGGTGGTCCTGACTTCATCCATATTGCCTGTTGGTCCTGACTTCATCCATATTTCCTGTTGGTCCTGACTTCATCCATATTGCCTGTTGGTCCTGACTTCATCCATATTGCCTGTTGGTCCTGACAACATCCATATTTCCTGGTGGTCCTGACTTCATCCGTATTGCCTGTGGATCCTGACTTCATCCATATTTCCTGGTGGTCCTGACTTCATCCATTTTGCCTGGTGGTCCTGACTTCATCCGTATTGCCTGTTGGTCCTGACTTCATCCATTTTGCCTGGTGGTCCTGACTTCATCCATATTGCCTGGGGTTCCTGAGTTCATCAGTATTGCCTGTTGGTCCTGACTTCATCCATTTTGCCTGGTGGTCCTGGTATTGCCTGTGGATCCTGACTTCATCCATATTGCCTGGTGGTCCTGACTTCATCCGTATTCCCTGGTGGTCCTGACCTCATCCATATTGCCTGTTGGTCCTGACTTCATCCGTATTGCCTGGTGGTCATGACTTAATCCGTATTTTCTGGTGGGCGTGACTTCATCCATATTGCCTGTGAATCCTGACTTCATCCATATTGCCTGGTGGTCTTGACTTCATCCACATTGCCTGTTGGTCCTAACTTCATCCATACTGCCTGGTGGTCTTGACTTCATCCACATTGCCTGTTGGTCCTGACTTCATCCATATTGCCTGTTGGTCCTGACTTCATCCGTATTGCCTGGTGGTCCTGACTTCATCCGTATTGCCTGTTGGTCGTGACTTCATCCCTATTGCCTGTTGGTCCTGACAACATCCATATTTCCTGGTGCTCCTGACTTCATCCATATTGCCTGTTGGTCCTGACTTCATCCATATTGCCTGTTGGTCCTGACTTCATCCATATTTCCTGTTGGTCCTGACTTCATCCATATTGCCTGTTGGTCCTGACTTCATCCATATTGCCTGTTGGTCCTGACTTCATCCATATTTCCTGTTGGTCCTGACTTCATCCATATTGCCTGTTGGTCCTGACTTCATCCATATTGCCTGTTGGTCCTGACTTCATCCATATTTCCTGGTGGTCCTGACTTCATCCATATTGCCTGTTGGTCCTGACTTCATCCATATTTCCTGTTGGTCCTGACTTCATCCATATTGCCTGTTGGTCCTGACTTCATCCATATTGCCTGTTGGTCCTGACTTCATCCATATTTCCTGGTGGTCCTGACTTCATCCATATTGCCTGTTGGATCCTGACTTCATCCATATTTCCTGTTGGTCCTGACTTCATCCATTTTGCCTGGTGGTCCTGACTTCATCCGTTGCCTGTTGGTCCTGACTTCATCCATTTTGCCTGTTGGTCCTGACTTCATCCATATTGCCTGTTGGTCATGACTTCATCAGTATTGCCTGTTGGTCCTGACTTCATCCATTTTGCCTGTTGGTCCTGACTTCATCCGTATTGCCTGTTGGTCCTGACTTCATCCATATTGCCTGTTGGTCCTGACTTCATCCATATTGCCTGTTGGTCCTGACTTCATCCATATTGCCTGTTGGTCCTGACTTCATCCATATTTCCTGTTGGTCCTGACTTCATCCGTATTGCCTGTTGGTCCTGACTTCATCCATATTGCCTGTGAATCCTGACTTCATCCATATTTCCTGTTGGTCCTGACTTCATCCATATTGCCTGTTGGTCCTGACTTCATCCATATTGCCTGGTGGTCCTGACTTCATCCATATTGCCTGTTGGTCCTGACTTCATCCATATTGCCTGTTGGTCCTGACTTCATCCGTATTGCCTTTTGGTCCTGACTTCATCCATATTGCCTGTTGGTCCTGACTTCATCCATATTTCCTGTTGGTCCTGACTTCATCCATATTTCCTGTTGGTCCTGACTTCATCCATATTGCCTGTTGGTCCTGACTTCATCCATATTGCCTGTTGGTCCTGACAACATCCATATTTCCTGGTGGTCCTGACTTCATCCATATTGCCTGTTGGTCCTGACTTCATCCATATTTCCTGGTGGTCCTGACTTCATCCATATTTCCTGGTGGTCCTGACTTCATCCATATTGCCTGTTGGTCCTGACTTCATCCATATTGCCTGTTGGTCCTGACTTCATCCATATTTCCTGTTGGTCCTGACTTCATCCATATTGCCTGTTGGTCCTGACTTCATCCATATTTCCTGGTGGTCCTGACTTCATCCATATTGCCTGTTGGTCCTGACTTCATCCATATTGCCTGTTGGTCCTGACTTCATCCATATTTCCTGGTGGTCCTGACTTCATCCATATTGCCTGTTGGTCCTGACTTCATCCGTATTTCCTGTTGGTCCTGACTTCATCCATATTGCCTGTTGGTCCTGTCTTCATCAACGTATTGCCTGTTGGTCCTGACTTCATCCATATTGCCTGTTGGTCCTGACTTCATCCATATTGCCTGTTGGTCATGACTTCATCCATATTTCCTGTTGGTCCTGACAACATCCATATTTCCTGGTGGTCCTGACTTCATCCGTATTTCCTGGTGGTCCTGAGTTCATCTGTATTGCCTGTTGGTCCTGACTTCATCTGTATTGCCTGTTGGTCCTGACTTCATCCATATTGCCTGGTGGTCCTGACTTCATCCGTATTTCCTGTTGGTCCTGACTTCATCCGTATTTCCTGTTGGTCCTGACTTCATCCGTATTGCCTGTTGGTCCTGACTTCATCCGTATTTCCTGTTGGTCCTGACTTCATCCGTATTGCCTGTTGGTCCTGACTTCATCCGTATTGCCTGTTGGTCCTGACTTCATCCGTATTGCCTGTTGGTCCTGATTTCATCCGTATTGCCTGTTGGTCCTGACTTCATCCGTATTTCCTGTTGGTCCTGACTTCATCCGTATTGCCTGTTGGTCCTGACTTCATCCGTATTTCCTGTTGGTCCTGACTTCATCCGTATTGCCTGTTGTTATGGTGTCGTGGAGATTCAGTACTGAGAGATACTTGGTCATTTCTTTCAACAATAATATTTATTCATCACTATATAGGGAATAGGGCCCTGGTCTGAAGTAGTGTACTATATAGGGAATAGGGCCCTGGTCTGAAGTAGTGTACTATATAGGGAATAGGGCCCTGGTTCGAAGTGGTGCACTATATAGGGAATAGGGCCCTGGTCTACAGTAGTGTAATATATAGGGAATAGGGTACCATTAGGGATGCACAGTATTGTGTTTAGTAGTCGAATGAAAAAAACATTATCTAGAACTAAAGTACGTTAGTATTCCAGTAACAGGCTTTGTCTGTCTGTCTGCCTGTCTGCCTGTCTGTTTGCCTGCCTGCCGGTATAATGCACAGTCTCAGTATGCTGCCTGTCTGTCTGTCTGCCTGCCTGTCTGCCTGCCTGTCTGTCTGTCTGTCTGCATAATGCACAGTCTCTGCCTGCCTGCCTGCCGGTATAATGCCAGTCTGTCTGTCTGTCTGTCTGTCTGTCTGTCTGTCTGCCTGCCTGCCTGCCTGCCGGTATAATGCACAGTCTCAGTATGCTGTCTGTCTGTCTGCCTGTCTGTCTGTCTGTCTGTCTGCCTCTGGTATAATGCACAGTCTCAGTATGCTGCCTGTCCTGCCTGCCTGTCTGTCTGTCTGTCTGTCTGCCGGTATAATGCACAGTCTCAGTATGCTGCCTGTCTGTCTGTCTGTCTGTCTGTCTGTCTGTCTGTCTGCCTGCATAATGCACAGTCTCTGTCTGCCTGCCTCTGTCTGTCTGTCTGTCTGTCTGTCTGCCTGCCTGCCTGCCTGCCTGCATAATGACTGCCTGTCTGTCTGTCTGTCTGTCTGTCTGTCTGTCTGCCTGCCTGCCATAATGCACTGTCTGTCTGTCTGTCTGTCTGTCTGCCTCATAATGCACAGTCTCTGTCTGTCCTGTCTGCCTGCCTGCCGGTATAATGCACAGTCTCTGTATGCTGTCTGTCTGTCTGTCTGTCTGTAATGTCTGTCTGTCTGTCTGTCTGTCTGTCTGTCTGCCTGCCTGCCGGCCTGTCTCTGTCTGTCATCGTCTGTCTGTCTGCCTGCCGGTATAATGCCAGTCTCTGTCTGTCTGCCTGCCTGCCTGCCGGTATAATGCACAGTCTCAATATGCTGTCTGTCTGCCTGTCTGTCTGTCTGTCTGTCTGTCTGTCTGTCTGTCTGTCTGTCTGTCTGTCAATGTTGAATATTTGTTTCTGAATTGGCTTGAAGGGCATTGTAGAGCCTCCCTGTAACTCACAATATATCAGCACGCTACATTTCAATGGCTGCACTTCATTCTTACATGTTCTATGTTTGAGCTGCTTTTGAAAGCAAAAGTAGAATTGAAAACATTATTGATATTGTTGAATTCGATTTTCAAAATAGCAAGCTCAGACTGATGGTTTGGTTGGCTGAAAAAGCAAGTCTGGTTACTTTGTTTGGTTACCAAGGAAACTACTTCAGCTATCTAGTAAACTTGCTCGCTATTTCAGTGGATGTTGAACACATTTCTACCTACCATTCTACCAACCATAAAAAGCAAAACATTTCATTTACTCAATATTCAAACATATACATACAAACAACAACTTACAGATACTCACAATCAACTTCTTCTCATCTGTCCAGACCCAGACACTACCACCCCATCCACAGTGCTGTATTACATCTGTCCAGACCCAGACACTACCACCCCATCCACAGTGCCTGTATTACATCTGTCCAGACCCAGACACTACCACCCCATCCACAGTGCCTGTATTACATCTGTCCAGACACTACCACCCCATCCACAGTGCCTGTATTACATCTGTCCAGACCCAGACACTACCACCCCATCCACAGTGCCTGTATTACATCTGTCCAGACACTACCACCCCATCCACAGTGCCTGTATTACATCTGTCCAGACACTACCACCCCATCCACAGTGCCTGTATTACATCTGTCCAGACCCAGACACTACCACCCCATCCACAGTGCCTGTATTACATCTGTCCAGACCCAGACACTACCACCCCATCCACAGTCCCTGTATTACATCTGTCCAGACCCAGACACTACCACCCCATCCACAGTGCCTGTATTACATCTGTCCAGACCCAGACACTACCACCCCATCCACAGTGCCTGTATTACATCTGTCCAGACCCAGACACTACCACCCCATCCACAGTGCCTGTATTACATCTGTCCAGACCCAGACACTACCACCCCATCCACAGTGCCTGTATTACATCTGTCCAGACCCAGACACTACCACCCCATCCACAGTGCCTGTATTACATCTGTCCAGTCCAGACACTACCACCCCATCCACAGTCCCTGTATTACATCTGTCCAGACCCAGACACTACCACCCCATCCACAGTGCCTGTATTACATCTGTCCAGACACTACCACCCCATCCACAGTGCCTGTATTACATCTGTCCAGACACTACCACCCCATCCACAGTGCCTGTATTACATCTGTCCAGACCCAGACACTACCACCCCATCCACAGTGCCTGTATTACATCTGTCCAGACCCAGACACTACCACCCCATCCACAGTCCCTGTATTACATCTGTCCAGACCCAGACACTACCACCCCATCCACAGTGCCTGTATTACATCTGTCCAGACCCAGACACTACCACCCCATCCACAGTCCCTGTATTACATCTGTCCAGACACTACCACCCCATCCACAGTGCCTGTATTACATCTGTCCAGACCCAGACACTACCACCCCATCCACAGTGCCTGTATTACATCTGTCCAGACCCAGACACTACCACCCCATCCACAGTGCCTGTATTACATCTGTCCAGACCCAGACACTACCACCCCATCCACAGTGCCTGTATTACATCTGTCCAGACCCAGACACTACCATCCCATCCACAGTCCCTGTATTACATCTGTCCAGACCCAGACACTACCACCCCATCCACAGTGCCTGTATTACATCTGTCCAGACCCAGACACTACCACCCCATCCACAGTGCCTGTATTACATCTGTCCAGACCCAGACACTACCACCCCATCCACAGTCCCTGTATTACATCTGTCCAGACCCAGACACTACCACCCCATCCACAGTGCCTGTATTACATCTGTCCAGACCCAGACACTACCACCCCATCCACAGTGCCTGTATTACATCTGTCCAGACACTACCACCCCATCCACAGTGCCTGTATTACATCTGTCCAGACACTACCACCCCATCCACAGTGCCTGTATTACATCTGTCCAGACCCAGACACTACCACCCCATCCACAGTGCCTGTATTACATCTGTCCAGACCCAGACACTACCACCCCATCCACAGTGCCTGTATTACATCTGTCCAGACACTACCACCCCATCCACAGTGCCTGTATTACATCTGTCCAGACACTACCACCCCATCCACAGTGCCTGTATTACATCTGTCCAGACACTACCACCCCATCCACAGTGCCTGTATTACATCTGTCCAGACCCAGACACTACCACCCCATCCATAGTGCCTGTATTACATCTGTCCAGACCCAGATTATCTGTCCAGACACTACCACCCCATCCACAGTGCCTGTATTACATCTGTCCAGACCCAGACACTACCACCCCATCCACAGTGCCTGTATTACATCTGTCCAGACCCAGACACTACCACCCCATCCACAGTGCCTGTATTACATCTGTCCAGACCCAGACACTACCACCCCATCCACAGTGCCTGTATTACATCTGTCCAGACCCAGACACTACCACCCCATCCACAGTGCCTGTATTACATCTGTCCAGACCCAGACACTACCACCCCATCCACAGTGCCTGTATTACATCTGTCCAGACACTACCACCCCATCCACAGTGCCTGTATTACATCTGTCCAGTATTACATCTGTCCAGACACTACCACCCCATCCACAGTGCCTGTATTACATCTGTCCAGACACTACCACCCCATCCACAGTGCCTGTACATTACATCTGTCTGTATTAGATCTGTCCAGACACTACCACCCCATCCACAGTGCCTGTATTACATCTGTCCAGACACTACCACCCCATCCACAGTGCCTGTATTACATCTGTCCAGACCCAGACACTACCACCCCATCCACAGTGCCTGTATTACATCTGTCCAGACCCAGACACTACCACCCCATCCACAGTCCCTGTATTACATCTGTCCAGACCCAGACACTACCACCCCATCCACAGTGCCTGTATTACATCTGTCAGACACTACCACCCCATCCACAGTCCCTGTATTACATCTGTCCAGACCCAGACACTACCACCCCATCCACAGTGCCTGTATTACATCTGTCCATTACATCCAGACACTACCACCCCATCCACAGTGCCTGTATTACATCTGTCCAGACCCAGACACTACCACCCCATCCACAGTGCCTGTATTACATCTGTCCAGACACTACCACCCCATCCACAGTGCCTGTATTACATCTGTCCAGACCCAGACACTACCACCCCATCCACAGTGCCTGTATTACATCTGTCCAGACCCAGACACTATCCACCCCATCCACAGTGCCTGTATTACATCTGTCCAGACCCAGACACTACCACCCCATCCACAGTGCCTGTATTACATCTGTCCAGACCCAGACACTACCACCCCATCCACAGTGCCTGTATTACATCTGTCCAGACCCAGACACTACCACCCCATCCACAGTGCCTGTATTACATCTGTCCAGACCCAGACACTACCACCCCATCCACAGTGCCTGTATTACATCTGTCCAGACACTACCACCCCATCCACAGTGCCTGTATTACATCTGTCCAGACCCAGACACTACCACCCCATCCACAGTGCCTGTATTACATCTGTCCAGACCCAGACACTACCACCCCATCCACAGTGCCTGTATTACATCTGTCCAGACCCAGACACTACCACCCCATCCACAGTGCCTGTATTACATCTGTCCAGACCCAGACACTACCACCCCATCCACAGTGCCTGTATTACATCTGTCCAGACCCAGACAGACCCAGACACTACCACCCCATCCACAGTGCCTGTATTACATCTGTCCAGACCCAGACACTACCACCCCATCCACAGTGCCTGTATTACATCTGTCCAGACCCAGACACTACCACCCCATCCACAGTGCCTGTATTACATCTGTCCAGACACTACCCCATCCCATCCACAGACCCTGTATTACATCTGTCCAGACCCAGACACTACCACCCCATCCATAGTGCCTGTATTACATCTGTCCAGACACTACCACCCCATCCACAGTGCCTGTATTACATCTGTCCAGACCCAGACACTACCACCCCATCCACAGTGCCTGTATTACATCTGTCCAGACCCAGACACTACCACCCCATCCACAGTCCCTGTATTACATCTGTCCAGACCCAGACACTACCACCCCATCCACAGTGCCTGTATTACATCTGTCCAGACCCAGACACTACCACCCCATCCACAGTCCCTGTATTACATCTGTCCAGACCCAGACACTACCACCCCATCCACAGTGCTGTATTACATCTGTCCAGACCCAGACACTACCACCCCATCCACAGTGCCTGTATTACATCTGTCCAGACCCAGACACTATGGGCTCTATGCCACCCCATCCACAGTCCCTGTATTACATCTGTCCAGACCCAGACACTACCACCCCATCCATAGTGCCTGTATTACATCTGTCCAGACCCAGACACTACCACCCCATCCACAGTGCCTGTATTACATCTGTCCAGACCCAGATACTACCACCCCATCCACAGTGCCTGTATTACATCTGTCCAGACCCAGACACTACCACCCCATCCACAGTGCCTGTATTACATCTGTCCAGACCCAGACACTACCACCCCATCCACAGTGCCTCCAGACTCCTGGAATATACACTACCACCTCCATATTACATCTGTCCAGACCCAGACACTACCACCCCATCCACAGTGCCTGTATTACATCTGTCCAGACCCAGACACTACCACCCCATCCACAGTGCCTGTATTACATCTGTCCAGACCCAGACACTACCACCCCATCCACAGTGCCTGTGTTATTGTTTTCCACATTGTACCAATTTATTTTTCCTCGGCTGTCCCTGCTACTTCAACATTTCAGTGATGAATCGAATATAATACATTTTTCCATTGTGTCTTAATAATGTTGGATTGATTGACTTGCAGGTTTTTTGTATACTTTTTTGAAGATGAGTGATGGAAAGAGAATCTTCCAGCCCATTGGGTATCTCACTACAGCCCATATAACATGTCTTGAAATATACAGACAGACCTATAAAATGTAACTTTCCATTGTATTACTTCTGACAGACAATTTTCTAACTCCAACAGGTTATTGAGCCACAGTTAGTTTTACACTTAATACATGCCTCTGCCGTTGTGCTGTAGAATTTATGAGTTTTGTCTCCTGTACAATAAATGGTATATGTTAGTTCATACTGTATTAAACTGACATTTTTGTTAAATGTAACTTTGTTACTTATGGTCCAACTTTCCCTGCATCTTGTACCAACATCAGTTATTTTTAAATCTTGGTTCAAATACTTTGTATTGGAACCAATGCACACATTTATAGCGGTAAATACAGTGGCTTGACAAAGTATTCCACCCCTTGGCCTTTTTCCTGTTTGTTGCCTTACAACATGAAATTAAAAAATACTTTTGGGGGTTTGTATCATTTGATTTACACATAATGCCTACCACTTTGAAGATGCAAATTATGTTTTCCTGTGAAACAAAAAAGAAATAAGACAAAAAAACAGAACTTGAGTGTGCATAACTATTCACCCCCCCAAAGTCAATACTTTATTGAGCCACCTTTTGCAGCAATTACAGCTACAAGTCTCTTGGGGTATGTCTCTATAAGCTTGACACATCTAGTCACAGGGATTTTTTCCCCATTCTTCAAGGCAAAACTGCTCCAGTTCCTTCAAGTTGGATGGGTTCCACTGGTTTACAGCAATCTTTAAGTCAGACCACAGATTCTCAATTGGATTGAGGTCTGGGCTTTGACATTTTAAATGTTTCCCCTTAAACCACCCGAGTGTTGCATTAGCAGTATGCTTAAGGTCATTGTCCTGCTGGAAGATGAACCTCCGTCCCAGTCTCAAATCTCTGGAGACTGAAACAGGTTTCTGGAATATAATGGGCTCTATCGTTCACTCTACAATTTCCCTGTATTTAGTGCCGTCCATCATTAAAATCTGACCAGTTTCCCAGTTCCTGCCGATAAAAAACATCCCCACAGCATAATGCTGCCACCACCATGCTTCACTGGGATGGTGCTCTCGGGGTGATGAGAGGTGTTGGGTTTGCGCCAGACATAGTGTTTTCCTTGATGGCCAAAATGCTCAATTTTAGTCTCATTTGACCAGAGTACCTTCTTCCATATGTTTGGGGAGTCTCCCACATGCCTTTTGGCAAACACCAAACGTGTTTGCTTATTTTTTCTTTAAGCAATGGTTTTTTTCT